>NC_039267.1:21600513-21900982 GCF_003368295.1 Carassius auratus
TGATGTGCACATTATATTTTCCAGGCTTAACAGGACAATAATCACACTTGTACACTCCATCACCAACATCTTGTACTTTCACAGGCACCTCTACTCCTCCTGAAAAAATATTCATTCAGTCATCAGCATTTCCTAAACACAGGTGTATTAAATGATAAGCAAACTAAGAAGGACACCCTTGTAAACAGCATATTAAAAAATGACTCACCAGGCCCTTTGACAGAGACCTTCAGCTCTCCAGTTCCTGCTCCTTTGGTAAAAACAGTGAAATCTGCCACCTCTTTTACCCGAACACCCTTAGGCTGCAGTCCTCTTCCAGTGGCACGGCAGGCATTTGCATTGCTGGCTGATGGGGAAAAAAACAAAGCAAACAGATAATAAAATGCCCAAAACTCCTCCAAATACACAGACCGAAGCAGTGTTAGTAAGATCACTGCATCTGATGAGTTGCTTTGATGATGATCTGGAAAACTGCAGTGCTGCTTTGTTCAGCTGTCGCAGATCCTCATACAGAACAAGTCAAATATGATAAATAAATATATGCAGTACACAGAACATCCATAAAAATACAATATCCGCTTTATGATTCCAGATTATTGGTCACATTACTGGAAATGTCATTTTATAAACTTCCAAACCTACAATGCTACATCCAAGCCCAAAATACTGTGATCTAATACAAAAAGATGTATAAAAGTATATTAAAAATCTGCCTTTTTTACATGACACTCAGGCAAATATCCTGTCCTCAATGACTTTGGAATTTAGTGTAGTGTTGTATAAGTTCATGCCGCTATGTGTTCCTCCAATACAAACACTCTTACTCACTAACTTTTGCCTCTTTCCTACCATGCCTCAAAGTGTGTGCTTTGATGCATGGCAGGAATCAAGCTGCTGCGAACAAGCAAGAAGCTAAGCTCAGATACTGTTGTCTACTGTTGCCAAAGTCGAGTGGCAGCGCACCTTTCTTTGTAAGAGCGAGTACCTGCTTCGGAGCCCCAGAAGAAGGTTTAGGGTGTGCTACAAAATAAACAATTGTTTTTTTGTTTTTGTTTTGGGTTGTGGGGAGATTCTGTGTCTGTGTTTGATTGTTGCCCATGTACTGTTCCAATATGACTGACACATTCAGAGACATTTGAGGAATATTTTAATAAGACAGCAAGGTACAGTATGTAAGAAAGGAAAGTTATCAGACACTTACCCTCAGAGACGTGCACTTTAAAGGGGCTGTTGGGTATTGGCTGCCCAGCAAAGCTCACATGGATGGTGTGCGGTCCTTCTTGTACAGGTTTGTAGGTGCATCTGAAGATGTTATCACCCTTGTTTTCCAGAAGAACTTCCACAGTGTTGTTTTTATTCTGAGGGTCAACGATGACCACACTGACATCTCCAGCTCCAGCACCTGAAAATGGATCTTGAGTTCACCTTCATACAGAAAAAGCTTCTTCCAAAACAAGTCTGTATGTCCTGCTCACCTGCAGTGTAGATGTCAAAATACGTAGGCTTATGGGCCACATTGCCCACTGGCTCCAGACCCGGACCTCGAGCCTGAACTTTTTTGGGATCACCCAGAGCCTTTCCCACATTCACCATGAAGGGGCTCTTATCAATGTCCTGCCCAGCGAAGAGTACTTTCACCTGTGATATATAAGAATAAATAAACAACCGTGCCACTGGAAGCAAACCAGATTACACGCTCAGATGGACACTAAATGGTCAACTATGCTCTTTTACTAATGCGTACCTTGTGGGGTCCCTCAACTTTGGGCACATAGGTGACAGAGAATGTTCTTTTCTTGTCATTGTTGGGGACAACTTTAGCCTAACAAAATAAATATATGGATTGTAGTTTAAAATGTCATTAGTGGTTTGTTTCACATTGATGCGATAATGACAGAATGTTAGAAGACAACATTTGTAATGTCTCACCTCCTCAGTGTGACCCTCTGGGTCCTCCACATACACGATCACTTCTCCAAGCCCTGCCTCCAGTGTTTCCACAGTAAAAACAGCTGGCTTCAAAACCATGTTCCCCTGAGGCTCAATACCTGTTTTCATGAAAACATACAAATAAAACTGTGATACACAAGCAATAGTCAGTCAATATGTACATATTCTATGCTTGACTGTATGGAAACAAAATATCAAAAGTACCAAAATAAAGGCTAAATAACTTATTTTAAAATTCAGTCAGCTTAATAATGTGTATGTGCAGCTCAAAAATGCTCTGTGAGCTTGTGTTGACAGAGCACATTTTGTGATTGGTTTACGAGCCTGTAGTTTGCTCACCTGGTCCATAGGCCTTGGCCTTTTTGGGGCACAGCTGCTTTGGCTTGAGAGGAGCTCCAGGCTTTAGTTTAGCTTTGGGAAACTGGGAGAGGTACGTCATCACTGAATGCTCATCCACATCTGGATCAACAATTTCCTCTGGAGCTATCACCTATAGATCAAAGATTTATTATAGTAATGCATTGTATAGTGCTCCTTATTCAGTAATTATTGCTTTTAAGTTGCATATGTATGTGTTCAGAAAACCACTACATTACATTTCCATTGGAGAAGTAACTAGTGAACTAGTCATAAGGCCCATTTATGACAAGAATCATATGCATTGCATAAACAGTGCATTTTCTTTTCACCGTCACATTTGTTCTAAAATCACAAGGTAGTGGCAATCTCTTCAGATACTATATTTATCCACAGAGTGCTGAGACTTAGAAGCCTTCAACAAGTCAAGGACAGGATTTACTAGGAACCAGACCCCTCCCATATCCCCTCAACAGTCAGCAAGAATTTGTGACACATACCCTCCGCCATGCGCGGCATCTCACACTTATCCCATGAGGATAATGGAGCAGGCAGCACTCTGTGTCAAATTGCTGAAACCACTATCATTTTACACAACCCCATGACTAGACACTACCTTCCTTGTAGCCTGAAGTAGAGTAAAAAATATCTATTGGCTGAACATGAGGTGTTTATGTTAAGTGGATGTTCACCTGAGGCACGCCGAGCCAGTCATCGGCCTGCTGCATGGCCTCACGAGCGTTTGCAACCGGCTTATTGGGGTCCCATGCTTGCCAGTCAGGGCACAGACCTACGCAAAGAGTTAACATTATATGAGTGTGTCACTTAAGTTCTCCTTTGAAGATTAAGGCCACATAAAATACATAAAAACATTCGATCAAATATGACATCAGGCCTCCTACAAACCTTTTAGTTAAAAATGTCTTAATAGACTTATAATGTAACCTAAATAAACGATGATAATGGTTCTGCTGTGATTTGTCAAAAGCCCGCAGCTCCCTGTATGGTCACGACTGTCTCGCATGGACTGTTTCATTTCAGCTACACCGAAGTAAACACTTTAGTTCATTACCCCTCTTTTCTCAGTAAGCCTCCACGTGAGAAAAGAGCTGCTCAGAAAACAGGTCATGATTTAGATCCAGTCAATATATGAAGCTCTCGTTCTCTATTGTATTGTATAATGTATCCATTCTTATAATAAATGGTTTTACTTATATTTGTTCTTGCTAATGGCAAAAATGGACTGAGCTCTCTAAAATGAAAGTGAAAGAAGAAGATTTTTTTTTTTTTATTGTGTGTTCTTGCCCTTATGTCAGAAAAAGTAAACACAAATGAACAATGAAATGTGGTCTAAGTAGTGAATCTAAACTACCTTATAACCCAAAATCTTACAATCTTGAAAAAAAATAAAAATAAATGTGTTGCATTTCCTCACCCAATCACAACTGCCCAAAGTCAACCATACAAACTTTATAATGTCAGAAAGTGAACTTACCAGGGGCACAGTTGTCCACGAGGGCACCGAGGGCCTTGCCATCCCTCCAGTCCTTGTTAAAGTTGTTAATAGGCAGCTCTGGGACCTTGTTCTGAATCCAGCCCAGCAGCCTTTGTTTGGGAGTCAGTTTCTTAACCTCTTCATCGTCCTCATCATCCCACATGGGCATGGAGATGGAGTAATGGAGAATGAGTGTCCAGATGAGTCCCAGAATCAACTTCAGGTTCCCATCTACAATGGCTTTGCTGTCTGCACAGGTCAAAGACAATCAAAAGGAAACTGATGAGAAAATGGACTAACAGCTGGTATTAACATTACCGTACCATTACATTCAATGACAACCACTGGTTTACAGTGAGTGATTTTCGGTGTAACCGGGCTCTAAACATAAATCACAATGACGTATCTGCATTGCAATGCACTCAGTATTCATTATTTACTCCAACAGCCTGCACAGATCTGATACAACCTTTCACCTTTACTCAGCAAACAAGCTGTGGTTCTTCAGAACTATTTTCCATTTCACTGACACATGGGAGTCCAATGTGAGCTACTTCTACATGCTGCTGATATACTGCTCCCAGACTCTTGACAGCTCAACTTTTAGAGAGTGAGGTATGAGCATTTGACCGCTGATAAGGTTTAAGAGCAGGCTTGTGTGTTAATGACAGAGAGGTTCGGCAGTCGTGCTTACTGAGGTACAACAGCACAGATACAAAACACACGAGTGTGTGATAACTTCACTTCTATTAATAAACTATTAACAAACAAGTCATGAATAAATCAGAAGTAATTCATAAGATAACAATCAGAAGTCATTTATAAGATGTTTTAATGTTAAATAGATTGGTTGTTGGTGTGCTTTCAAACGTATGAAGGGGGAAGACGTAATATGAAGGAGCTTTTATACCTAAAAAAACTGAAGTGACTTAAAAACAACTTGCGCTTGGTCTGGTAAAGCCTAATCGAATGCTCTTTTATTCAGTCATATTTAGAATATTAGTGAATAAAATCAGTTAATATAAAGGCTTCAGATTTTTAGAGTCTAAACTTGTTTATTAGTAGTAGTAGTAGTAGTAGTAGTAGTATAATCATCAGGTTTTTAGAGTTGTTTGAATGCACAATAATTATCTCTGAAGTTGGGACTATCTTTGCAACTCTTCCTTCAGAATTTGAATTAAGATCATTCCTTTTTAAGCTTTTTAAGCTTACCTATGGACACTAGTTTGATCCGCTCCCGGTCCAGAAACTCCAGCGCCACCGACACGTTCTCCAGCTTCATCTGTCTGAAGTTTGGTCTGACATGATGCTTTCTGTACATTTTCTTCTGACTGAGGACTTCCAGGAGCGAGATGAGCTTGAGCCCATCGCTCAGGTCTCTCTGGAGGTCAGTGAGGGTCTTATTGACGCATTTGAGATGTTCATTGCACCATCTGGTGAAGGTGTTCTGCTGGATCTTCTTCCACGGCGCGTCCTCGGCCAGCTCTTTCTCTGTCGCCGGCATCTCCTCCTCTTCCTCTTCCCCGAGGTCTGTGCCCTGGTAGTATTGCGGAGGCAGATCCTCTAAATGTGTGTAATTGCTCATGATGGACTCTTGCTTTTATACTTCTAATGAAATTCACAGCTCGTCACTTTCGCGGGAGAGTGTCAGAGGCGCGTTCACTGTAAGAGTTCAAAACCTAGATGAAGTTTGAAAAAGAAAAAAAAAACAGACAGGCTTTCACAGATACTTGTGAGAAGTGGTCTTCTGTCGGGACGATGATGGATTATCCGATTTATGGTTTACAAGGCGCCCGGTGCCCGGTTTTAATTCTCAGTTCACCGACGAATGTAATCGCGACTTCTTAATGGACACTTTGAGTTTGAAGAATATCACTTTTTGATGAATGAAGCTTCGCTGCTCCTCAGCTCACAGGAGTGAGACTCTGTTTGAAATGAGGAGAGAGTGAACGAGGGGGGTTTAAATGCACCAGGACCCCGGGGATTACATCACACTGATGTCATGCTGTATACTGGAGTATGACGAGCAGTTCACTCATTCTGAAGCATAACTGTGATCGATCGGATTGGTGGAAATGACTGAGGCAGCCTGTGATTGGCCGATGGAGACGCACTTATTTCTAGACTGTCGGGGTCAGTGGGCATGTCCTGTCATTTGTAAACTGTGCGGTCACCGGCTCTGTATGACAAAGTCACGGCAAAAATAGAGGGTGACGCCGGGGCAACACTTTACATTATAGCCTCCATGTCACATGTTATTATAAATGACGAGTAGCCTATATGAAGCACGAGATGTGATTACAAACAACTCCTTCTATACCCACTGAGTAGCATATAGAATAATTTTATGCTCTTTTCACAGCACTTTACAAATTGACATAATTTGTGCAGTGTGGCTGACACATCTTTAAATCAAACTGCATTGTTATATTATATTCTATTAGCCTATTTCCTATTCTATTATATTACATTTAAAACATGCTTCAATTATTTTATTTAACTCAGAAACATAGACATTGCCAGCCCTGCATACAACAGGTGATGTACCTGCATGTTCATAATCAGTTTTCATCATAATAAATAAATAAACACTTTATTTAATGTGTGTTTGTTACATGTACTTACTATTATAAGAATGAATTATGCTTATTAACATGCAAGCAATCCTAAGCCAAACCTCTGCTCTAACCATATAGTAACAATATAGTTAATCAATATTACCCAATACTTAAATGTACACTGTAACAAGGACACCTTCAAATAAAGTGTAACCAACAATACTTAAGTGCTTTTATAAAGATCTTGTGATCCTTCTGCTTCTACAAAATCATAAGAGTTCAAACTGTGACTGGTTTCATGTGTCACATGACAGAAATCGCTTTCAGATTGTCATCCAGTCACAGCATGGCATGTGCTCTTGCACTTCCCTGTGGTTTGGTTTGGTAATGTGAGAGCAGGTCATAGTAATAAGTTTGGGGAGATGAGTGTCAATATGTTGCGAA
The DNA here is from genome assembly GCF_003368295.1 of Carassius auratus. Lineage (NCBI taxonomy): Eukaryota > Metazoa > Chordata > Actinopteri > Cypriniformes > Cyprinidae > Carassius > Carassius auratus. The sequence goes on from NC_039267.1 coordinate 21,607,318, forward strand.
AACAAGTGTTTTAAGGAAATCAGATTTCTCGCTTCATCTTAATATGTTCTAGAATTTTCTCTGATTATAAATGTCTTGAGTTGCATTATGTTTGGCAAAGATTGTGTTCACCAGTGTTTATTTTGGGCTGTTCCCATCTTTGCCAAGCAAAGACCAGACAAAGTGACTCAGCATGGCTGTTTTAGATGAATGTATGTGGGTTTCTGGCACATAAGTGACACATCAAATGATTAACCTGCGTTTCACATGGGCATTAAAATATCTATTTTATACCTCAGTTTCCAAGGATGATGAAATATCTTGTAAGAGACAATAAAATATGTGATCTGCTATTTTAAATATCAGCTAAACCAAAGTATAAAGCTTGGGTTAATGTGTTTGCTTTCTAAAAACACCGCCTTCCAAATTTTGAAAATTTTAAAGCAACTTTCAGTTATCATTGAACACCAAGCAATAATTATCTTTTTTATTATCATTATTATTATTATTATTATTATTATTACGTCATAATGGCAAAATATACATGTCACAGTCAGACATGCCCCCCTTTGTAACCTGATTAAGATTAAACTCATTTTTGGAGGTTCAGCAAAATTTTAAAAGGTTTCTAAATGCAAATGTGTAGATCTTCCTTTCCCAGCAAAACTTCCAGCAAACATTTCCTGATAAATTTTTTACCAGTTTTGCACCATCACTCCTTGATACTCAATGCTTCATTTATGAGGAGGTTTTGGTGTTGCTGAGCAGTGCTCTTTTTTTCTCAACTGTCCACAGAGCATTTTCCCAGTAGCTTTGTGAAACATCCAGGTGGTCTTGCCAAATATCACTTTTTTTCTCTCCCTCTCTCTGACAGTGGACACATGAACAAAAAATGATGCAGTTGTTTTCTCAGAGTGATCTTTGCAGGAAAGGGAATAAACCATCCTTAATTTTATATGTAAGGGAAACAACTTATGTTTAAGATTTTAAAGGGAATTTGAACAGAATCACTGTTTCACAGCTGATTACTGAGACGCCCTGTGATTCACTGAACGAGCTGTTTAACATCAAATCTGCGCTGGATATTAATATTCAAAGAATAGTGAAAACACTATCAATTAGCACAGTAACAAGATCGACAGTTTAAGACATTAACTTGTAAGCACAAAACACAAGATACTTCTCTTTTCAATATGAATAAGGCTTTATTAGATAAATCTAAGACATATAAACTAATCTAACACATAAACGCACGTATTCACACAAGTTGCAGGAAGATCGAAAGTTTCGGAAAGCTGAGTTTAAGAGAATGGAAATGTGGAATCCCAAGTTTACAGCAATACGTGAAATTGCATAGTCATGAACAACCATCAATCACTTAATTAGCCCTCGCTTTGAATTCCTCGATGAGGTTAAAATTATATTAGATACACCATGTTAATGGAGATGATGATTTTGCAATTATACTGTCTTGATTAATGCTTAATTTGCTATAAACAGATGTACTGTAACCTAAGTAGTAATAATGCTTTTGCTTAAGTACAAAGATGTTACCCTGTGATTAATGCTATATGGAAAATGTATTGTGTAATTTCACTTACATTAAGAAAACTGCTTACTTGCATGAAATGTATGTAGTGACTGATTTAGAGTAGAAACACTTATGTATTAGAAATAGTTTTTATGATAAATGGACAATATAGTATTTAAGGTGTATTTCACCGACTGTTAAATAGGAAAAAGAAGAGGAAAAGCGCTAAAGCAATGCGACATAAACAACTGAAAGCCTCGGCAGAGGAGTTGGCAGCACTCCAGGTGATGACATCAGAAGAACCAGCGTTCGACGTCTGTGTATAAAAGACTGAGAGAGAGACTCGACCGACGGATACTGAACAAGCACAGTATCCCTCGACGCCTTATACCAGCTGATTATACCTTGATTTTGTAACTTTACTATTGTACTTTGATATAACTTTTGTTAATTTTAATAAAACTTGTATTTTATTATTGACAAGTTATGGTCTGCAAGAGTAGTAATTTAAGAGCCGTAAGCAAGAACTGACCACAGGGAAGTCTACTGAGCAAGATGTAAGTATTTTTGAAATGCTTATAGTTTTGTCCAGGGTCGACTTTCCTTACCTACCTGAGAATAAAAAAGAAATAGGTAAAAGGTGTATAGATAAAGGAGACACCATAAAACAACCAGTACAAATGTCTGGAGATAGTACTTGAGTCTCCTGTGAAAAGTTGTTGTTGATTGGCTGGACGTTCAGTAGTCGCTGAAGTGACGTCTTGAGAAGCCCATGGTTGGGCATTGGCTGACGATGCAGAGTTGTGTGGCTGCTTGAAGTTGAACGGGCAGTCGAGGTTAGAATCGGAGACCGGCATTACAAAACTTAACTCAGAACACGAAACTCTCAAACGGAAAAGAAAAGAAGTAAAGTTTGACGAGACTAGGGGGTGTTTCTTCTCATCGTGGCTAAGTAGCAGCAGGCGTGCAAGACGAAGCACGCTGGAACCGCGTTCAAAGAACAGTGACAAATAACTGATGGTCATGACTGTTTCAAGCTAACAGATTTGAATACATACATACTAGACGTGAATATGTATCCTTAAGATATCAAACAGTTATTAAAAGACATACACAATAAGTGATTATAACATGATAGTCAAATGTGTGGGTTACATTTAAATAAATATGGAGTAAAGCGATGGACTGATATTCATTTCAATTCTTTTTGAGTTCATTTTGGTCCACATATATGTAGAAAAGACATTTTCTGTGTCATTATCTTTTGACAAAGATTTCTGTGGAGACCAGAGGGTCAAAGCCCCAAGTCAAGTCACAGCTGATCTTCAGGAACCAAGTCAAGTCACAGCTGATCTTCAGGAACCAAGTCAAGTCACAGTTCATCTTCAGGAACCAAGTCAAGTCACAGTTCATCTTCAGGAACCAAGACAAAACACCAACGATCTTCAGGAACCAAGTCAAGTCACCAACGATCTTCAGGAACCAAGTCAAGTTTCAGTTGATCTTCAGGAACCAAGTCAAGTCACAGTTGATCTTTAGGAACCAAGCCAAGTCACCAACGATCTTCATGAGCTAAGTCAAGTCACCAACGATCTTCATGAGCCAAGTCAAGTCACAGTTGATCTTCAGGAACCAAGTCAAGTCACAGTTGATCTTTAGGAACCAAGCCAAGTCACCAACGATCTTCATGAGCCAAGTCAAGTCACCAACGATCTTCATGAGCCAAGTCAAGTCACAGTTGATCTTCAGGAACCAAGTCAAGTCACAGTTCATCTTCAGGAACCAAGTCAAATCACCAACGATCTTCAGGAACCAAGTCAAGTCACCAACGATCTTCAGGAACCAAGTCATGTCTCAGTTGATCTTCAGGAACCAAGTCAAGTCACAGTTGATCTTTAGGAACCAAGCCAAGTCACCAACGATCTTCATGAGCCAAGTCAAGTCACAGTTGATTTTCAGGAACTGAGTCAAGTCACAGTTGATCTTCAGGAACTAAGTCAAGTCACCAACGATCTTCATGAACTAAGTCAAGTCACCAACGATCTTCATGAGCAAACAATCTTCGTCAAATCACCACCTCGTCACGTCTCAGCCAAACCCCCAGAGCCTCATCATGTCTCAGCCGAATCCCCAGAGCCTCATCACTTCTCAGCCGAACTTCCAGTGCCCTGTCATATCTCAGCCACACTTCCAGAGCTCTCGTCCTATCCTGTCACAGCCATGGAGACCATCTATGAGCTCTCATTCATTCCAGTCACGGCCACGGAGGCCAGCTGCAATCTCATCACGGCCACGGAGGCCACTATTAACCTGTTTATGTTCTCTTTTTCAGTCCCACCTGACCAGACTTGCTCTCCATCGACTCCAACTGTGGTGGTCCTCTGCTCCGCCCTGGTGGGCTTCTGTCCCGTCTGCTCGGCTGTGGTGGTCTTCTGCACCGCCCTGGTGGGCTTCTGTCTCGTCTGTTCAGCTATGGTGGTCCTCTGCTCCACCCTGGTGGGCTTCTGTCCCATCTTCTCGGCTGTGGTGGTCCTCTGCTCCGCCCTGGTGGGCTTCTGTCCCGTCTTCTCGGCTGTGGTGGTCCTCTGCTCTGCCCTGGTGGGCTTCTGTCCCATCTTCTCGGCTCTAGTGGTCCTCTACTCTGCCCTGGTGGGCTCCAGCTCCACCTGCTCTGCTCTGGTGGGCTCCCATGCCACCTGCTCTGCCTTGGTGGGCCCCTGTTCCCGAGTTAAGCCCTGTTCCCAAATTAAGCCCAGGGCGGGACCTTGTTCCCGAGTTAAGCCCACGGCGGGTCCCTGTTCCTGGGTTAAACCCTGTTCCAGAGTTAAGCCCACGGTGGGCTCTTGTTTCCCAAGTTAGGCCCAGAAAGGGCTTCTGTTTCCTGTTTTACCGAGTTAGGCCCAGGAAGGGCTCCTTTTTCCTGTTTTCCCGAGTTAGGCCCAGGAAGGGCTCCTGTTTCCTGTTTTCCCGAGTTAGGCCCAGGAAGGGCTCCTGTTTCCTGTTTTCCCGAGTTAGGCCCAGGAAGTGCTCCTGTTTCCTGTTTTCCTGAGTAAGGCCCAGGAAGGGCTCCTGTTTCTCGAGTTAGGCTCCAGTCCCAGCCCCTCACCTTCCACACGGACCTGGCCCTCCATCCTCCTGTTCGGCCTCCGCTCCACCACCCTCCTAGATTGTTTTGAGCGTCTGGAAGCAACTCCTTTGGGGGGGCTATGTCATGATCATTAGCTGGAGTGCCCACGAACTTTAGTAGAGGGCACTCCACTCAGTACCATTCCACCCATCAACCACCGGATGTCACCATATCATCACTTGGACACTAGCACCTCTCATACTGTTGCACCACACCCGAACTACATCTCCATGAGTCTCTGCATCACAATCACCTTGCCACACCTGCACCTCATTCAGCAGCCAATTTCCTTGCCACACCTGCACTTCATTTACACACACATATAAGCACCACAATCAATCTCACTCACTGCGAAGTCTTGTTTAGCCTGCCTGACATTTCAGAGCATTTTTCATAGTGTTTGTTGTTCCCGTGTATTATCTTGGATTGTCTAAACCAACTCTGATTCTCTGCTGCCTGCCCTGATTTCTGCTTGTTACCATTAATGATGCTGGATATCCCTAACACACCTGACGCTGTTCCTGATTTCTTCCTGTATGACCATTCTGTTAATAAAATTCTGCACATGGATCCGAACGCCTCTGACTCCTCGTTACACTTTGTTTAGCTCACGGGCAGCATTTGAAAACTAGATATCCGAGAGCTTCTCCAAATACCGCTGTTTTGCGCTTGGTGTAACATAAAAAAAAAAACATTGTTCCTATGTGTTCCATATGTATTGTGTGAGGTATTGGAGCAGTTTTTTTTAACGCAGCAGTGACTTCCTTGCATGGTAAAACAGTGTGGAATTGTGAAAACCTCCTCTAATACCGAGTTAACAACACACGTAAACAATCATGTTTTGCCGCCGGTGTTCTGCCAACATGACGGAGACTGTGATATCGAGGAGAGGGGCTCTGCACTATGACGACAACTCCTCACTCTTAATAGTGGGAAATCTACTGACCTGCAGGTAAAAGTTGATTTATTTCAAATATTTGTAATATTTGGAGGGGACTTACCAGTTTAAAAAGTTGTTGCTAAGCTTAAGCCTTTTACGTTTGTGTAATTTATTTTTTTATTTTTTTCATAATACGTCTAAAAATAGAATATCTTTGTATGTAATATGACACTCAATGAAAAACAGGTGTTTTTGTTGAGATACATTAGCCTTTTATAGCTCATATATGCTATTCATAGTAATGACAATTGAGAGATTGACAAATAATTATTCCCCAAAAGCCTGTGGGATGAAAATAAAAATGTAAAAAGTTTTTATCAACAAAAAAAATGGTGTATGAATAATTAAGAAAACTCTCTTTTCTCCTCTCTCTCGCTCCAGTTTTTCACAAGTTCATCAAACAACCGCAGTAAGAATATTTCATCAAGCACGGTGAGTAATGGCTTCTCCTGCTATTGTTATTTGCACCTCTTGCCACATGTACAGTTTATCTATCTCTGTCACAGATGAGGGATTCACATGTGATAAATGCAGGGAAATAGTTAGGCTGACAGAAGATTTCAGAATTAGAGACACGCATCCAAACTTTAATTGAGGACAGTAAGAATGTTGGGGCTCTAAATACGGCTTTGGATGCGACTAGCTCAGGGATTCCTGTACATTGTCCAGTTCCGGCAACAGAGCCCCTGCAGCAGGGCTACTGGGTGACAGTGAGGCAGCGTAGTCGTGGGTCAAAACACCGCTCTTCCATTCCGATCAAAACATTAAACAGGTTCTCCCCACTCAGTGATGCACCCACTGAGAAACCTGGTGAAAGTGCTCTAGTTATTGGTGATTCTATTGTACGGAACGTGAATATAGAGACACCAGCCACCATAGTCTGCTTACCGTGGTGACGAGATGCATAGCAGATTGTCATCACTCAATGGCTGGATGTCTAAATGGTGCCCACAGAATAACATAGGTTTCATAGACAATTGGACGAGCTATTGGGGCAGACCTGACCTGTTGAAAAGAGATGGTGTATAAAAGGCTCTGACGTTTCTGGGTGCCTGCCACTTTAAGACTCTTCTTTGGTGATTACGGGGAGGAAGTGTGTAGTTAGTGTGGTTATAGTGAGTTCGGGAAAGTGTTCAAGTTCAGCAGCATATAGTTCAGCCTACATACCTGTGTTGTGTAGTTTCCTTTTATCTGTTCTGAAAGATCCAGCTTCCAATATTTATGTGTTGAGTTCATGACAAAAAACTATATTGACAATGCTGGATATTGGAATGCTCTGATGAATACTACTGGATCTCAATACAGTTAATTGAAGAAATTACATCTCCTCGTCTTCATTCCTGTGTCCTGATCGATACACCATCCTGTTTACTGGCTAAAACCCTTGATGAACTAGCCCTGCTAGAATACCTCACTAACATTGGTCATTCGAGCCGGATAGCATTATTCAGGATGGAGTCAGATGAAGAGATGTATCCTGATGTGAGACCTAAACGTCAAATACATCGACCTGTCAGACTTCAGGACTTTGAAGTGGACTATATGGGATATAGTCAACGAGATCAGCACCAATGGGGTCTCTCATCCCCTGGTTTGGATAGGAGGCCGTTTCGCACTCGGGAGGGTCCAGATCAGATGATCCCTTTCCAGACAGCCCACCCTCACTCTAGTGGCTTCCCCGGGAATGCTGCTCACCCTGAGATTCCTCAGCTAGCCCCAGACCACAGCCAGAGGAGGGATTTGGATGGGCTTAGCCAGCCTGTGCGGACACCCTCATCTCATCAGAGCCCATATTTGGATTCTCGTTTCTCTGAGGAAATCAGAGCTATTCGAGAGGAGAATACTAACTGCTCCAAACACAACAGGCCTTTCAAACGGGCATAAAGGAACTCAATGAAGCACGGCGTGAGATGAAAGAGCTACTGGAGGTAGCCCGCTCACTGAGAGCAGACCTGGCCCAAGTTAATCGCCCAACCTCAAACTATAGTAATCCTACATCTCCACAAGCTGATGCTGTAGCCTCAATGAGTTTTGCTGTTACAGCACACTCAAAGGAAATGGAGCAGGAGGACTGGCCTGATCCTCCACCCTGGCCTGAACCTGATGAGAACTTGTCAAGAGGGATGTGCAATCTCAGGGTTGAGGAACAAGGGGTAGACGATAGACATCACAACCTTTCCCCTGAAGCTAGAGTATGTAGGCCTTGTAAGCCTCGACTGCCTCCTCAGTATCCCGCTCCTACTTCCGATAAAGGGATATCACCATACCTCTCTACACGACCCTCTCAGTTGCTCACACACCCTGCCCCAGATCATGCGCCTGTGATGTAATCAGTGCCTGCCCGAACCTACCATCCTTTAGCAGCCACTGGAGCGGTACATGGCATGCCACCACCTAATCAGTTTATGCAGCCGCCAGGGAATGAACAAGTGTATCGAGGGCCCCAACCCACAATCCCAAAGTTCATTCACCCGGATCCCAGTGAATTTGCATGGCTTTGCATAGCTCTAGAAAACCTACTCCCATCTAATGCTACAGAACTCTTCAAGTATCAAATACTTGTGGATCATTTAAAGCTGGAAGAAGCTAAACTTAGACTCACACACCACGACCCACACTCTACATGATTTGGCAGAATGGCTCCGCTATGAATCATGGTGTCAGGGCTTCGACAGTCAGGCTACTGGACGCAGCATAAAGGAAAGGCAGAATGTGAAGACTGATGGTTGTCCTGGAAGACAAACAGTGACCGTCCTACATGGAGCTGGTGAGTCAAGAGAGACAGCATCTTTGTACCAAAAAGAGAGTTCAACCAACAGAGGGGCCAAGAGTAAAGCTTACTGTGCCTACTGTGAGAGTACTGAGCATTATCTTAGTCAATGCAGTGCGGTCACCAAACTATCCAAAGACCAACTCAGAGAGTGGATACGAGTTAACAAGCGGTGCTGGCACTGTGCACGAACTCACCAAGCTGCTCAGTGCACATTGAAGAAACCTTGCAACATCTGTCAGGGAAAACACCTACTGGCTCTTCACGAGATAAATACAAGAGCAGAGAGGAGCAATAAAGATGTAGCTGTTAAAGAAGAGAGCTGCTTAACCAGCTCTGCGGCTGACTCGCTCTACCTGGACAGACCTGGAGCCGGGAATCGAGTCATGTTAAAGGTCGTCCCTGTGCTTGTACATTATGAGGACTGGACACTTGATACCTTTGCGATCCTCGATGATGGGTCAGAGAGGACCATGTTGTTGCCAGCAGCAGCTAAGTTTCTTGGAATAAAGGGCACTCCTGAAGCACTTCCTTTGCGTACCGTCTGACAGGACATCCAGATCCTCCATGGCCACACGGTGTCTTTCCATGTCTCACCAGCTGCAAACCCTCACACCAGCTATAAGATCAATGGTGCCTTCACGGCTGGCCGCCTCAGCCTAGCACAGCACACTTACCCCATTGACCGTCTGAAGAGGAAATACAAATACCTAAGTGGCATTCCCCTACCTGCCTTAAGAGATGCTCAGCCTACACTCCTTGTAGGCTCCGACAACCCTGAGCTGATAACACCTGTAGAACCAGTCAGGCTTGGTCCACCAGGTGGCCCAGCCGCAGTCTGTACCAGGCTCGGGTGGACTCTTCAAGGCCCTACCCCATTCAGGGGGCGGCCAATCCAACCTGCACAGTGTCTGTTTACTTCATCTGCGCCACCAATGGATGAGCTTTACAAGCATGTTGAGAGGCTCTGGCAAGTAAACACTATACATTACCGACAAGAAAGAGTAGTGACTCGGTCAAAGCTGGATCAGCAGGCTGTAGCATTGCTTGAAGCCAAGACGGTCCGTACTAATGTAGATGGAATTCTTAGGTACGCCACACCAATGCTGTGCCATCCAAGCATGCCATCTTTGCACTCGCCAGAGGAGTCAGTTATGCCCATGTTATGAAGTACTGAGAGGCTACTCTTAAAGGACCCTAAACTAGCAGATGCGTACAAGATGGAAATGCAGAAGCTCATAGAAACCGGTGCTGTGAAGGAAGTCACTAAGGAGACCTCTACCAAAGAAGGATGGTACATCTCACATCATCTCGTCAGCCACAACGGAAAGAACCGCCCTGGTCTTTAACTGCTCTCACCAGTACCTCGGGCAGACCCTGAACCAGTACCTGCTACCTGGCCCCACCCTTGGTGCCCCCTTGCTGGGAGTCTTATTGAGATTTCGTGAACATCCCATAGCTGTTAGTGGAGACATCAAGGGGATGTTTCATCAAGTCCGCCTCATCCCTGAAGATCGCCACCTTCTAAGGTTCCTGTGGCGGGACCTGAAGGTGGAAGAAACCCCAAGAACATTTGAGTGGCAAGTTTTGCCTTTCGGCACAACCTGTAGCCCATGCTGTGCGACATACGCCCTGCAGTGCCATGTTGTTGACCACTGCCAGCCGGACGATGACCTGAGATTCTCGGTTGAGAACTGCTTTTACGTAGATAACTGCCTGCAGAGCGTGAGTACGCCAGGTGAAGCTAAACTGCTGGTGGATCGCCTCAGGGATCTTCTGATTTCTGCAGGTTTTGAGTTGCGTCAATGGGCTTGCAACAATCCAGATGTCCTGAGTCATTTGCCTCAAGAGGCCAGATCTGAAAGCCTTGACCTGTGGCTGGCACAGGATAAGTCCAATCCTCTGGACTCAACACTCGGTCTCAGCTGGAATTGGGCAACCGACTAATTGGGCTACAAACATAGGCCTGTGTCCTATGGGGTACCAACTCTGAGGAACATTTACAGTTCTAGCTACTCAATATGATCCCTTGTGATACATGTTACCTTTCTCAAACCGAGTGAAGCTCATCATCAGGCAGCTGTGGGATAAGAAGCGAGGTTGGGATGACTCTAACTTACCTGCTAAACCCCTGCAAGCATGGTCCAGCTGGGAGGCTGAACTGGAGTCCTTACCTCTCCTCACATTTCCACGTGCATATGTTCCAGCGGACGCCAACCTTGAGGGTGCTACCCGTGAGGTGCAGATCTTTGCAGATGTGTCTGAGCAGGCTTATGGAGCTGTAGCCTACATGAAAACTGAGGACAGGGAAGGCCAGATCCACCTGTCTTTCATCCTTGCTCCTTCACGAGTAGCTCCGAGATGCCTGCATTCTATCCCACGCCTGGAGCTTTGTGGAGCTCTGGTTGCAGCACAGCTGGCTCATGTCCTTGAGAGGGAACTAAGCTTGACAGTGGCTCAAACTATGTTGTGGTCAGACTCCATTACAGTCCTAATCTGGCTACCCTCCCAGTCTTGCCGCTACAAGGTCTTCGTAGGCGCCAGAATAGTTGAGATACAGGAGTTAACAGAAAAGTGCACTTGGCGCTATGTGGACTCAGTGAATAATCCTGCTGATGATCTGACGAGAGGGAAGACCCTGGAGGCCCTAATAGATCCCAACCGATGGTCTGAAGGACCTCCCTTCCTTCTCCAGAACCCAGCCACCTGGCCAGAAAGACACAGCACTGAGCCATTTGAGGACAATGTGGAACTCCGGAAGACCACCTTCTGTGGAGTAACGATTACCTCACCAATATCAATCAGCAGGGATGACAAGGTGTACCAAACCTGGCAGGAGCTCATAGATGCCACTGCTCTAGAAATCCTAGGACCAAACCCTTCAAGTTCACCACCTAATGCTGAAGAGTACCAACAGGCAGAGATGATTGTTCTCCAGAGAGCCCAACAACAGTCATTTCCAGAGGACTACAAACTCCTTGCAGCCGGGAAACCTGTCTCACCTGGGAGTCGATTACTCACCTTGGCTCCGGAGTTAGATAAATCCACGGACCTCATACGAGTAGGAGATCGGTTACGACGTTTGGAAGGTCAAGATGACTTGACATTGTACCCTGTAGTTCTGGATGCCTCACACCCAGTTACATGCTTGCTTATCCAAAAGTTTGATAGCAACCTGCTCCATCCTGGTCCAGAGCGGGTCTTTGCAGAGATGCGGCGGTCGTTCTGGATAATCCATGGAAGGGAGGGGATTCACAGACATCAGCGTTCTTGTGCTGAATGTCAGCGCTGGAGAGCTCAGCCTTCCATTCTACGAATGGCGGACCTTCCCGTTGCTCGTTCACAGGTTCTTGCTGACCAATTCTGGTCCAGATTCATCAGAGAATATCTCCCTGGGCTGCAGACCAGACAGAAATGGCACTCCACTTCTCCTGAACTACTGGATAAGGCTGTTGTCATGCTGGTGGACCCACAGCTACCTTGAGCCCTGTGGCCCATTGGACATGTAATTAAGGTCCACCGAAGCGATGATGGATGCATTAGATCTGCTGATGTGGACATCAGAGGACATGTGTACACACGACCGGTAGCTCGGTTGGAGATGTTGCCAGCTCTCCCATTGGGGGAGGATGATGCCTCGGTGAGCCCCCCTCAGCCTGACTGATGAGCCTTTAATGGAAGCAAATGTGCTTGCACATTTGGGGGCGGCTGTATAAAAGGCTCTGACGTTTCTGGGTGCCTGCCGCTTTAAGACTCTTCTTCGGTGATTATGGGGAGGAAGTGTGTAGTTAGTGTGGTTATAGTGAGTTCGGGAAAGTGTTCAAGTTCAGCAGCATAGTTCAGCCTACATACCTGTGTCATGTAGTTTCCTTTATCTGTTCTGAATGATCCAGCTTCCAATATTTATGTGTTGAGTTCATGACAAAAAACTATATTGACAATGCTGGATATTGGAATGATCTGATGAATACTGCTGGATCTCAATACAGTTCATTGAAGAAATTACATCTCCTCGTCTTCATTCCTGTGTCCTGATCGATATACCATCCTGTTTACTGGCTAAAACCCTTGATGAACTAGCCCTGCTAGAATACCTAACTAACAGATGGTCTTCATCCCTCCTGGGGTGGCGCCACTCTTCTCTCTAGAAATATGGCAAATAATCATAGTGTTTATACTTGACTAACTGGGGCCCAGCTCAGGAAGCAGACAGACTGGCTAAGCCGACTGTCTGCTAGCTGCCTCATGTCACAGAGGTCAGCTAATTCTCAGCACATAGAGACTCTTTCACCTAGATAAAGCTTGGCTTATTCAATGTCAGATCCCTTTCTACTAAAACACTTTTTGTAAATAATATGATCACTGATCATAATATAGATGTGCTCTGTTTGACAGAAACCTGGCTAAAACCTGATGATTACATTATTTAAAATGAGTCCACCCCCCAAGATTACTGTTATAAACATGAGCCGCATCTAAAAGGCAAAGGGGGAGGTGTTGCTTCAATTTATAACAACGTTTTCAGGATTTCTCAGAGGGCAGGGTTCAAGTATAACTCGTTTGAAGTAATGGTGCTTCATATAACATTATCCAGAGAAACAAATTGTAATGATAAATCCCCTGTTATGTTTGTACTGGCTACTGTATACAGGCCAACAGTGCACCATACTGACTTTATTAAAGAGTTTGGTGATTTTACATCCGAGTTAGTTCTGGCTGCAGATAAAGTTTAAATAGTTGGTGATTTTAATATCCATGTTGATAATGAAAAATATGCATTGGGATCAGCATTTATAGACATTCTGAACTCTATTGGGGTTAGACAACACATTTCAGGACCTACTTATTGTCAAAATCATACTCTAGATTTAATACTGTCACATGGAATTAATGTTGACAGTGTTCAAATTATGCAGCCAGGTGATGATATCTCAGATCATTATTAAGTTTTGTGCAAACTTCATATAGCCAAAATTGTAAATTCTACTTCTTGTTAGAAGTTATCTTCCTGATGTATCCATATTCCTTAGCATATCCAAAACCTCAGAATAACTTGATGATGTAACAAAAACTATGGACTCTCTCTTTTCTAGCACTTTAAATACAGTTGCTCCTTTACGCTTAATGAAGGTTAAGGAAAACAGTTTGACACCATGGTATAATGAGCATACTCACACCCTAAAGAGAGCAGCCCGAAAAATGGAGCGCAGCTGGAGGAAATCAAAACTAGAGGTATTTCGTATTGCTTGGCGGGAAAGTAATCTATCCTACAGAAAAGCATTAAAAACTGCTAGATCCGATTACTTTTCTTCTCTTTTAGAAGAAAATAAACAACCCCAGGTATTTATTCAATACAGTGGCTAAATTAACGAAAAATAAAGCCTCAACAAGTGTTGACATTTCCCAACACCACAGCAGTAATGACTTTATGAACTACTTAGTTTATGAACTAGTCTGTAAAAATCCATAATAATTTTTCTTTCACCATTGTTCTTAACACCGGCTCACCACAGTGTCCTGAGCCCAATGTTGTACACACTGCTGACATATGATTGTTCAGCCAGACACCCGAGTAATCATGTTGTCAAGTTTGCAGATGATACTGTGGTGATGGGACTCATATCTCAGAATGACGAGTCAGCCTATAGATCAGAGGTGGAACAAATGGTGGCCTGGTGCAAGGATAGCAACCTATGCATTAACGTGGAAAAGACTAAAAAAATTATTGTGGACTTTAGAAAAACCAATAGGAGGCACCCCCCTCCCATTTGTATTGAGGGAGCTGAGGTGAAAGTTGTCTCCAGCTACAAATATCTAGGAGTACATATCAACGATGACTTAAAGTGGATATCTAACTGTAATAATCTGGTAAAAAAGGCTCATCAAAGGCTGTATTTTCTGAGGAGGCTTAAAAAGGCTGGCTTGGGAACTACAGTTCTCACATCTTTTTATAGGTGTGTGGAGGAGAGCATCCTAACATCTTGTATAACAGTGTGGTATGGAAACTGCTCTGTAACAGAGAGGAAGGCCCTACAGCGTGTGGTTAAGACGGCAGAGAAAGTCATCGGTTGTAGTCTCCCTGCAATTGAAGATATATACATCAACAGATGCAAGACTATGGCTGCAAGTATCATGAAAGACTTCTCTCACCCTGCCAATAGACTGTTTGACCCTCTTCCTTCAGGCAGGAGGCTGCGCAACATCAGAGCTAGGACATCAAGGTTAAAAAACAGTTTCTATCCAGAAGCCGTCAGACTTTTTAACATTGACAACTACAGAATTGATAAACTGAACTTGCTATACTAAATTAGATTGCACTAACTTTATTACTATGCTGCTAATCTTTAAGGGTTTTTAGTGTGTGGAGAGACTGTACCAATATATTAATTTGGGCTTGTATTATTTGTTATTTTATCTATTGTATTTATTGATGGGTAGTTAGTTATTTATTGTGAATGGTTTTAACCGGGCCTCAGTGTCTAATTTCGTTCCAGCTCATGTACATGCTTTGGAATGACAATAAAATCCTTTACCTTACTTTACTTCTAAAATCGATACTATTAGAGATAAAATTGCAACCATTCAGCCGTCAGCTACAGTATTGCATCAGACAGTGCACTATAATTCCCCTGAGGAACAGTTCCACTAATTCTCTACTATAGGAGAGGAAGAATTGTATAAGCTTGTTAAATCATCTAAACCAACAACATGTATGTTAGACCCTATACCATCTAAGCTCCTAAAAGAGGTGCTTCCAGAAGTCATAAATCCTCTTCTGACTATTATAAATTCCTCATTGTCATTAGAATATGTCCCCAATACCTTCAAAATGGCTGTTATTAAGCCTCTCATCAAAAAAACACAACTTGACCCCAAAGAACTAGTTAATTATAGACCAATCTCAAATCTCCCTTTTCTGTCCAAGATACTAGAAAAGGTGGTACCCTCACAATTTTATTCCTTCTTAGAGAAAAATGGTATAAGTGAGGATTTCCAGTCAGGATGTAGACCGTATCATAGTACTGAGACTGCTCTCCTTAGAGTTACAAATGATCTGCTCTTATAATCTGATTGTGGGTGTATCTCTATCTGTATTAGTTTTATTGGATCTTCGTGCTGTGTTTGACACAATTGACCACAACATTCCTTTGCATAGACTTGAACACTTTGTTGGCATTAATGGAAGTGCATTAGCATGGTTTTATCATACTTATATGACCGCCATCAGTTCGTAGCAATGAATGAAGAAGTATCATATCGATCACAAGTGCAGTATGGAGTACCTCAAGGCTCAGTACTGGGGCCGCTACTCTTCACGCTTCATATGTTATCCTTGGGAGATCTCATCAGGGAACATGGTGTTAGCTTTCACTGCTATGCTGATGATACTCAGCTCTATATTTCTTCGCGGCCCGGTGAAACACACCACTTTGAAAAACTAATGTCGATATAAAAACTGGATAACGAGTAAAGGGGCGGTCACACTGCACTTTTCGTTCCATTGACTTCCATTCATACGCATGCGAATACGTCAGACCGGAAACGCAGGCTCATGCGAAAATTTTCGCATTTCGCTGCGTTCGAAAGTTGAAGTTTGGTGAACTCTGACCTGCGAATTCACATCACCTGAAGTCGTGTGACCAGTAGATGATCGATACGTCACTGCATGACCTCTCTGTACAGAAATAAAAAAATGAAGTGCTAATTTTAGCCGTAGCGCAGCATCCTATTTTATATAATACATATTTAAAAGATAATAAAAAAAGAAGCTGCATGGTTCGCAGTGTCAATGGAAACAGGAACAGATGGCACATTTGAATGAGGACACGTTCTATATTTTTTTTTATTGTTTAGTGTGTATATTTATAGAGAGAGAGAGACAGAGTACAATATAATAAGACGCTTTCGACGACGTCGCCAAAGACAAAGTAAAAGCACAGATTAACCCATGCTGTGATAAGGGGAAACCGTTATATATCTTGCTCCCGCCCATATTCGCAGCGGCGTCCGAAATAATTTCGCACGTTCAAAGGCTAGTGTGACCGCACCTTAATTCCTTACTGCTAGATTCTGAAAAAACAGAGGTGTTAATTATAGGACCTAAAATCTCTGCTTATAATAACCTAGAACACTGTCTAAGACTTGATGGTTGCTCTGTCAATTCTTTGTCATCAGTTAGGAACCTAGGTGTGCAATTTGATTGCAATCTTTCCTTAGAAAGCCACGTTTCTAGCATTTGTAAAGCTGCATTTTTTCATCTCAAAAATATATCTAAATTGCGGCCTATGCTCTCACTGTCAAATGCAGAAATGTTAATCCATGCATTTATGACCTCAAGGTTAGATTATTGTAATGCTTTATTAGGGGGTTGTTCTTCACGCTTAGTAAACAAACTACAGCTCGTCCAAAATGCAGCAGCAAGAGTTCTTACTAGAACCAGGAAGTATGACCATATTAGCCCGGTCCTGTCAACACTGCACTGGCTCCCTTTCAAACATTGTATAGATTTTAAAATATTGCTTATTACTTATAAAGCCCTGAACGGTTTAGCACCTCAGTATTTGAATGAGCTCCTTTTATATTATACTCCTCTACGTCCGCTACATTCTCAAAACTCAGGCAATTTGATAATACCTAGAATATCAAAATCAACTGCGGGCGGCAGATCCTTTTCCTATTTGGCGCCTAAACTCTGGAATAACCTACCTAACATCGTTCGGGAGGCAGACACACTCTTGCAGTTTAAATCTAGATTAAAGACCCATCTCTTTAACCTGGTTTACACATAACATACTAATATGCTTTTAATATCCAAATTCGTTAAAGGATTTTTAGGCTGCATTAATTAGGTAAACCGGAACCGAGAACACTTCCAATAACACCCTATGTACTTGCTACATCATTAGAAGAATGGCATCTACGCTAATATTTGTCTGTTTCTCTCTTATTCCGAGGTCACCGTGGCCACCAGATCCAGTCTGTATCCAGATCAGAGGGTCACTGCAGTCACCCGGATCCAGTACGTATCCAGACCAGATGGTGGATCAGCACCTAGAAAGGACCTCTACTGCCCTGAAAGACAGCGGAGACCAGGACAACTAGAGCCCCAGATACAGATCCCCTGTAAAGACCTTGTCTCAGAGGAGCACCAGGACAAGACCACAGGAAACAGATGATTCTTCTGCACAATCTGACTTTGCTGCAGCCTGGAATTGAACTACTGGTTTCGTCTGGTCAGAGGAGAACTGGCCCCCAACTGAGCCTGGTTTCTCCCAAGGTTTTTTTCTCTGTTCTGTCACTGATGGAGTTTCGGTTCCTTGCCGCTGTCACCTCTGGCTTGCTTAGTTGGGGACACTTCATCTACAGCGATATCATTGACTTGATTGCAAATAAATGCACAGACACTATTTAAACTGAACAGGGATGACATCACTGAATTCAATGATGAACTGCCTTTAACTATCATTTTGCATTATTGACACACTGTTTTCATAATGAATGTTGTTCAGTGCTTTGACGCACTGTATTTTGTTTAAAGCACTATATAAATAAAGGTGATTGATTGATTGATAAGCTTCCCTGAGACGGTTTCTGACAGTTTGTGCAAAAATGCTTTGGTTATGCAAACCAATTGTTGCAGCAGCTGTCTGGGTGGCTGGTCTCAGACGATCTTGGAGGTGAAGATGCTGGATGTGGAGGTCCTGGGCTGGTGTGGTTACAGGTGGTCTGAGGTTGTGAGGCCGGTGGATGTACTGCTAAATTCTCTGAAACACCTTTGGAGACGGCTTATTGCAGAGAAATGAGCATTCACTTCATGGGCAATAGCTCTTTTGGACATTCCTGCAGTCAGCTTGCCAATTGCAAGCTCCCTCAAAACTTGCGACATCTGTGGCATTGTGCTGTGTGATAAAACTGTATATTTTAGAGGGGCCTTTTATTGTGGCCAGCCTAAGCACACCTGTGCAATAATCATGCTGTCTAATCAGGATCTTGATATGCCACACCTGTGAGGTGGATGGATTATATCGCCAAAGGAGAAGTGCTCACTAATACAGATTTAGACAGATTTGTTAACAATATTTGAGAGAAATGGGCCTTTTGTGTACATAGAAAAAGTCTTAAATCTTTGAGTTCAACCAAAGAAAAATGGGGGCAAAAACAAAAGTGTTGCATTTATAATTTTGTTCAGTATACATTTACATTTTAAAAATCGAGGTTTCCAAGCAAATAAAAAGTATGTGTTCCTGTGACTGTGAGCAGCACAAAAGGTTGTGGGTTCAAATCCCAAGGAACACACATACTGGTAGAAAAAAAAATGTATAGCATGAATGCTCTGTAGGTCACTTTGGATAAAAGCGTCTGCTAAATGCTTAAATGCAAGTATCAATGACAAGGACAAGGCATGAAGTAGGTTGTGTACAACAGGTTTTTCAGCAAAGTTTTGGTCATACTAATAATTTATAGGCCCTTGAAATGTACATATTAAATATGATACATGCTATTTTCATAAATAAGCATTATTGTTCAACAGAATTTTACAAATAATGTTAAGTTTAATTTAAGAGAAAATTATTTATTTATTTGTCATTATTATTATTACGTTTTGTTATTGTTTGTTTTTTTTGGGCTAAAACTTTGAAACATGAATTGCCAAACAAGCATTATTTTTCAGTTAAATTATATCCCTAGAGTGGCAACATTAAAATCCAAAATAAAAGTAATTTAAAAAAAAAAAAGGCATGAAATTGTATTATGTGTGCCCTTAAAAAAATGAAAAAAAAAAAAAATAGCAATAAATTATTTATCTGATTTCTCTTTATGGTCTTGACCTTTTTAGGGTTAACTGATTTCTGTAATCTTTTGGCGAGTTCACTGATTTCCAGCCTCTCTTGTCAATCATCACTGAATGTCTTCAGTAACATTCTGAGAAGTACCACTCTTTGTAGTCACACTGTGTTATTAAAGATAGTATAAGTAGCTCTTCCTTGCTGAAATAAAAAATAAAAATAAATAAAGATAACTTTAACAACTTGTTGCTGGTCTGAGCAACATTTAGGATGGTTTTCCAACTTGATGAGGTTGATCTCCACAGTGAGTGCTCTTCTTCATGACCTAATGTTCCACTTGATACTAGCAGAAGTGTAAAAGGAGAGCCTGAGTCATACCTAGCAGCATGAATGTTTGGCTTTATTTCAGTATGACAATTGATGACACTGAATTCTGAGACAGATCAGTATAGTGAAGTGTGCAGTTTCTTCCAGGAAGTCTTACTCATATTCCTCTTGAACCTTGAACACATTTTTTTAATGTGATCCCTCACTTTCTAACAATTGTGGTGTTATACTGCTGAATAACCAATACATCTAAGAAAAGGTACATTTGATATTCTTCAGCATGGCACATTTAATACTCAAATGAGGTGTTTTTAGGAAGTAGAAGTTTGCTTTATGAAATGTTGTCTACGAAATGTTACTAGGATAGAGATCTTTATTAGCTGCTGGAAAATCCTGACTGTAAAATATTTTACATATTGTTCTCTAGTGTTCAAATAGTGTTACCCAGTTGGTATATTCTTGAATGTGAAGCAATGATCACAGCATTTAGAGTTCATGAGACATCGCAGGCTCATTGTGAAGGTTTTCTTCGACCAATGTCATTTTTTATTTCAGGGTTTGACAGCTGACTTCCAGATCTTCCAGACGGCTATTTAAAGACAGTTCAGGAGAAAAGCCCTGCACCGTTGTGCAACAGACTGAAGCTCTTAAGGTGGAGTGCAGGTGGAACAAAAATAACTTAAACAATCCCAGGAATTTATTAACAACGGACAGCATATAGGCTGTGTGTGTGTTATATATATATATATATATTCAGACACACACAACACACAGATTTAATCTAAACATTTTGTATTATTTATAAAAATATAACAGGAAAATTTGATAATGGACAAATTAGGTTATGCAAACAAGAAGCACGTGCTTTTTTTTTTTTTTTTTTTTAAGTATCTGCAGGGCAGAAAGTGGCCATTAAAGAAACACTCACAAATGTTTCGGAGGTTGGTTCGACTTTATCAGATGTAGGGCTACAGTGGGTTTCAGTTCATTGCAGTACATTAAACACCATTAAACCTCATGGTTCATCTATATTACGCTTCAAAATATACAAATATTCTAGAAATTTGTACAAATTGAAATAGGCCTACAGTTTTTGCTACTACTGTTACAACAGAATAAAAATAATAATAATTAATCATAATAATAACTCTTTTATTCCTAGGCTTTAATCAGCTCATCTAATCTTTGCTGACTCAGAAGTTAATGAAATAAATAAATTAAATACATTTAAAAATAAATGAACTATAAGAGATCACATCAGTTTATCAGCTTAGTCATTATACATAATAAACAGAAGTCTGACTTAGATATTTAGTTTTTACACACATTATATATGAATTCTACTATTTTATAACCAAATCTAAATTCTAACATTTTATAACCAAACAATTGGGGAAAGTAAAATTATTACTTTCTTGATAAAAAGCTGTTTAATAAAGAGTTTAAAGCAGTTTTTTTTTCATTCTGTTCCAATGCATGAAGAGAAATTTCAGATGACTTTAGAGAAGATTTGTTAAAGTTTAAGAGCTACAAAATTACTTTTAATCATTATTTCTATGTCGTTGAATTAGTTAAGAATTATGAATTTACATTTACTTCAGTGACCTCAAGAGTTTATGCACTAAATGTTAACAAAATGATGTTGTTGACAAATTATGTTCATGGGTACACAAGATTTCTTTCCAGAACTGTATGGACACATTGATTATTCTCATCAGTGCATAAATATATACAATCCTCTGTATGACAATATAGTGTTCCCTCATGCCAAAACATGCATAAAAATATTTAAAAAAGACTAGATTAAAGCAGTTATTGCAAACCGATATCATTGCGTAAATTCACAAAACAATTTATAAGGTATAAAATAAATATTTTAAATATTTAATTTGATTCTTAATTCCAACTCTTTTTAATTTGAACCTCCTTTACTGTATTTTTTGGCCTGTTGCAATTAATACATTTTTAATACTTAATCTCATAATAATTAATAATATTGACAATAAACCAGCACAAAACAATCAGTAGGTAAATAGTGAATAATTCAATAACATTTTCTAAACTAATGTGAAGTATATGTGAAATATTATAGGAAAAATATAAGCAGGACCTTTTTGTCTCAGAAGGTAGTTATTGTTGCAGAAAAGACAAACACAGACAGCATTAAACTCCATATGTTACTGTAGAGGCTGTGATGCGTGTTGATCGGAGCGTGTGGCTTCATCAGGTGAGAACACAGCTAAGAAAAAGGCAATAAGTCTGACTAGTTATAACAATGTATTTCTGGCAGTCATAGCAATGTATTGTCCACAAAATAAATAAATAACCACATGACATTGTAGAGTTTA
Source organism: Carassius auratus (assembly GCF_003368295.1). Classification (NCBI taxonomy): domain Eukaryota; kingdom Metazoa; phylum Chordata; class Actinopteri; order Cypriniformes; family Cyprinidae; genus Carassius; species Carassius auratus. The sequence continues at coordinate 21,629,127 of NC_039267.1, forward strand.
GTCGTGTGATTAAAAAGCATCACATTTCTTATTAGTTTTTACATCAGATGACAAAGAACATCATAAAAACCAAAACATTTATTACAGTGTTTCAGCGGTACCTTTCGCTCTCCACAATATACTGTAGTTCAGACCACCGGCAGCAAATCAATGTTTTTATTAGCATCATTCCTAGAAAGTGAAAAAGAAAGAGAATGTGATGACTGCATGATTTTGGAAAGAAATGGCATGGAAACATAGATCAAATGTAATGACTAAATCAATGGTGCACTATATTAAAATATATTTAATAGTGAAGATGTATTTATTCATTATTTGCAATAGTTAATATAGGTCTTCAGCCGTGCTAAAACTCAGTATTTATGATTCTGCACTATGTCTAAGTCAATAATCAAATCTGTAGCTCTGACCATATGAACTTAAAAGGATCTGTTCGTCCACTTGAACATAATCAGACCATGCTGTGATATGATCGTATCCCAGCATGAATGCTGCTGTCATTACAGCAAAAAAAGGACGTACTAAACATGGAAGCCAAAGGCCAGAGGTGTCCTTAACCTTAATGCTTAATGTTTGTGAAATGAAATCCAGAACAGCATAGAAAACGTCTCAGGTTACGAATGTAACCATGGTTCCCTGAGAGGGAACGAGACACTGCGTCCTCTGAAGGGACACTATGGGGAACACCTCGTCGTGACCCGTGTCTGAAGCATACTTTGAAAAAACGCCAACTCGTTGGCCAGCGACAGCGTCTGACGTCACTACCGGCGCGACTATAAATAAGCGACCGGAGAGCACGTCATTTATCTTCTTCGTGAAGCTTGCGTCCGAAGCATGGCAAGGGATCTAGAGGACGCAGTGTCTCGTTCCCTCTCAGGGAACCATGGTTACATTCGTAATCTGAGACGTTCCCCCTCAAGGGAACTTCGAACTGCGTCCTCTGAAGGGACACTATGGGGAACAGTATACCCACGCCGCCATGCTGAGGGGAGCGCAGGCCAGACCATGGCGAACACTAAGTACCAACTCTACCATTTCTATGGGAGTTGCCCCTAGGACGTTTAGACAGCTGTCTGTGACACTATCCCTTACGGCCAAAGGCCTAAGCTACACACCCAATTTAATTGATCAGGGCCTCGACCCGGGGTAGAGCTTAAAGGCTTGGAATAGGAAGGATTCCTTTAAAGGGATACGGCTAAGAAACCAGTTTTATACAAGGTCTTGCCTGTCACACAGGGGCTACCGTTTGCTCTTGCAAAAATTTTCCGAAGGAGATGTCTCAACAGAACCCTGGTAGCAAAACCCTGCTAGATAGGTATTCAAGGATACCTGAATGGAGTGGCGCCCAAGATGAACGGGGCTTTACACCAACTCAATAAAGGGCACGAAGCAACCGCGCAAAGCCCTTACCATAAAGGATTTTTAGAAAGAACGCAGAGCCTTAGCGTGCGAACTTACCACAGAGTGGATTTCAGAAAGTGCGCAAAGAATACACGTGCACACTTACCATAGTATGGATTTTAAAATACTGTTCTAGGGAGGGGTTCTCGTGGCACTCTGGAGGGGAAAAAACAGAGGACACCGTCAAATGAGAGGAACTCTGAATTCAGAGTAGCGTACTAACACGTGACCCTTTTCTGGGAAAAAGGGGCCCGTTGTTAAAACTACTGCGAGAACCGCCCAAATATCCCTTGATGAGGGAAGCAATGCTTGAGTGTAAACAAATGCACTCCGGCTGAAAGGAGCCAAAGGAACCAAAGTCTAAACATCTCGAAAAAGGGAACGAAGCTGAGCGCGTAACCCTTACCATACAGGATTTCAGAAAAATGTGCAGAGACTTGCGTGCACACTTACCACTTTAAGAAGTACACAGAATGTAGCGTGCGTACCTACAGGTTCCTAAGCATCACAGAGATTCTGAGCCACACGGGAGAGGCAAGCTCCAAACTTACAAACCTCTTTGGACGAGGGGAGCATCACCTGAGGCAGTAAAAAACAGGAAGAATTCTGTAACTACCACCTCCTCCCTTCCCACTGGATGTGACAGTGCATATAAGCGGTCAGGAGGCCCCTCAGGGTGACCTGGCCAACATTCATGAAATCTCCTGCAGTGCCGTGCCAGTTCTGATGATCAGCGAGGCTCCCACAGAAGCCCGTGATCTCGGCCGCCTAATACCAGAGCACGAGGCCGGAAGGACGGTGCTGACGGGTGTTAGTAGATGCCATAACTGAGCACTGTAAAAGAGACTCACTTAGAAAGTTAGTAGACATATGACCACCAGCAATTCAACTCATAAGTATATACAGAAAAAGGGTTACATACTCACCCATCCTCCTGTAGTGGAACCCTGCTCACAGGGCGCCTCCTTATAGTCCGGACCATCAGTAAGGTGGTTACTATGAATATAGAACCAACCAAAAACATCACAGGTCCAGCATATGAGACTGTTATGAGAGAAATTCTCCCCCACCTAACCTCGATCAGGTGGAGAGCTGGTGGTCGCAGGGGAATTCAGGCAAGGGAGGAAAAGAGCAGAAGTTAAACATAAAAAGCATTTTCTCTAGGTATCGCTCTGATTCGGACGAGAACGCTGCCTCGTCTGAATCACATCCCTCAGGTCCTGCTTACCTCCTCGCGACCCACGATTCCTCTTGCCCCTGCCCATAGGCGGGGGAGGAGCGCGAGCCGCGACACTAGCCTTTTGCGCCCGTCTTTGATCCTCAGAACGAGACGGGCCAGGACCCCTATGTTGTTCGGGCTCGGACCTGGACCTTCGTGGAATGAAGGTTTTAAAAGCAGCTGAGCGCGCCCTTGCCTCCCTGAATTTTTCGACCACCATCTCGACGGAGGTACCGAAAAGCTCAGAAGGCAAGACCGGAGCATCGAGAAGAAAGCCCCTTTCTTTCTTCCCGATGTCTGCCAGGTTCACCCACAGATGTCTCTCCGTTACTACCATGGCAGCCATAGACCTACCCATGGCGGAGGCGGCCTGCTTGGTAGCACGGAGAGAGAGGTCTGTGATGCGGCGCAGCTCGGCCACCTGATCTGCTGAAAGGCCCTCGCCTTTATCCAGGTCCCTCAGCAGGTCAGCCTGATAGGCCTGAAGCACCACCATAGTGTGCAATGAAGCCACAGCCTGACCTGCTGCTGCGTATGCTTTGCCATTTAAGCGGGATGTATCCTGGAGGGGCTTAGATAGCAAAGATGGAGATTTAAGAGAGGATGTTTCCCCCACAGAGAGATAGCTAGCCAGCGTCTCTTCTACAGGGGGCATCTTCTCATAGCCATTTTCGCGCATGCCCTCGATGTTAGCATAACTCATATGCTGAAACCGATGGATGCGAGAAGAAAATGGCCTCTTCCATTCTTTCTTGATTTCCGCATGTAAATCAGGCAAGAATAGAAGGCTCACCTGGGCTGGAGGGCTATGGTCAGATAAATAACGCTCATCAAGGCGACCTCGCGGCATTATTTTGCTGGTACGTTTCCATGGCAAGTTTAACTTTGCTGTGGCACGATCCATAACCTCTAACAGCTCCTCATACGCAGGGCAGGAGGATTGAGAAGGCTCAGCCTCAGCTTCTTCGCCAACCTCAGACATCTCCTGCTCTTCCTGGGTAGAACCCAGCAGAGCACTAACTTCAGTATCAGAAAGGGTTAATGATAACACATCTTCCTCCTGAAGTTCATTCTCGTCCGCCGCCGAAGAGCGAGAAAGGGAAAGTCCCTCTCTAAACTCTTCAACGAGGTCCACCTGTGATCCCCACGAGCTCATTCTCCTCCATGCCTCAACAGCGGCAGGTCCTGAGCCGCGGGAGACAGATGGCTGTCCCTCTTTCCTCGAAAAGAGAGACAAACGAGAGCGGAGCTTTTTCATGGAAAAACGCTCACAGTGCACGCAGATCGCCCCCTCAAGGACATCGCGCGCGTGCTCTTCGCCCCAAACAAAAAACGCAAAGACTGTGTGTGTCATCCGGTGTCAAATAACGCTGACACGGATGCACGCACTGTCTAAACGCCTTGCTAGTGGAAGCCATGATAACAAAAGTAAAGATCGCTCTTACCGTGGTCGTTTCTCAGACGCACACTTCAAACAAAACAGTCAAATGAAGACGAAGAAGATAAATGACGTGCTCTCCGGTCGCTTATTTATAGTCGCGCCGGTAGTGACGTCAGACGCTGTCGCCGGCCAACGAGTTGGCGTTTTTTCAAAGTATGCTTCAGACACGGGTCACGACAAGGTGTTCCCCATAGTGTCCCTTCAGAGGACGCAGTTCGAAGTTCCCTTGAGGGGGAACAGGTGAAATCATAAACGTATTGATGAGTGATTAGTAGTGGGCACACAATCAAGTCTAAAGGAACATGCCCTGATGGTCTGTGTGCTTTGCACCTGTCACATCCCGCCGCTAACGTTTCACCGAAATCATCACTTGCTGATACATTGCTAATGATTTCCTGCTGTCTAAGCAGAGGAATGAGACATTGATTTACTGCATAAGGGATGTGTTCTGTTTAAATGAATATGTTATTCATTATGGAAATTAATAGGAAATTTGTCTGGCAGTAAAAGACCCGATCGTAATTGCATATTTACATAATACAAAACTACATATCCGGGCATTTGAAACGTATACAAAATATAAAACAAAATGATGATTTATGTGTATATTCACGTTTAATTAAAGGGATCATATTATGTTAATAAAAAGAACATTATTCTGTGTATTTGGTGTAATGAAATGTGTTTATGCGGTTTAAGGTTAAAAAAACACATTATTTTCTACATACTGTACATTATTGTTTCTCATCTATGCTCCACTTTCTGAAACATAATTTTTTACAAAGCTCATTGCTCTGAAAAGCGAGGTGTGCTCTGATTGGCCAGCTATCTCTCGCGTTGTGATTGGCCGAATCCCTGAAGCATGTGACAGAAATGTTACGCCCTTTAACATATTGTGAAGCCCTGTCCGGCCTGAGCAACGAGACATAAACATAAAAACCATTATAAATGTGATATAAACATGATTTCTAGTTGTGTCCTCTTTTGGAAGGCCAAACAAAGTCGTTTTGCTTTCTCAACAAAACAGCGTCACACACTTTCAGTTCAACTTTTAGAAAAAAAGATCTCTTTGGATTTGAGACTTTAGTCTTTACAACCTTAGACTTTCTGTATGCACCAAGAGCTTGTAACACTTCAAAGAGAAAGGAAAACTTGAAATCGCATCATGTGACCCCCAAAATGCACACTGCTGTTCAAAAGTTTGGAAACAGTTACATTTTTAAATGTTTTTTTTTTTATATATATATATATGTTTCTTATGCTTATCAACGCTGCCTTTATTTGATTAAATAAAGTTAAAGTTTTTTGTTTAATTAAAAAAACATCAATATTGTGTAATATTATTGCACCTTAATATAATTGTTTTTTATTTTAATATACTTTTAAACAATATTTATTCTTGTGATGTCAAGCTGAATTTTCAGCACCATCACTTCAGTGTCACATGATCTTCAGAAATCATTTTAATAAGCTGATTTATTATCAGTATCAGTTTTTAAGGATTCTTTGACCTATGAAAAGAATAGCATTTATGCAAAATATAAATATTTTATATAACAAAATTCACTATAATTCAAAAGTTTGGTGTCAGTATATTTTTTGGTTAATCTTTGTTTTAAGGTGCCTTTGTTAAAGTGTAAATATACATTTAAGTACTGAGGAATACTAATTAACCATGTACTGTATGGTTAGGGTTAGGGCTTGGCTGAGGGTCATGAAATTATGCATAATTTATTGTTATTATAATAATAAGAACATGCAGGACACCTTAAAATAAAGTGTTAATAAAGAAATTAATACTTTTTTCAGCAAGGATGTGTTAAATTAATAAAATGTGATATTAAAGACATAATTAGTTTGAAAAATTTACATTTTAAATAATGTTCTTTTTTACTTTTATTTATCAAAGAATCCTGAAAAATATATCCTAAGCTTTAATATATATGTATAAACTGTGTCCAACAGTTATAATAAATCAGTATATTAGAAATATTCCTGAAGGATCGTGTCATACTGAAGACTGGAGTAATGATGCTGAAATTACAGGAATAAATTACATTTTACAGGATGTTAAAATAGAAAAACATTATTTTAAATTGTGACTATATTTCACAATGGTGCCAGTTTCCTTTATTTTATTATTTTTATTTTTATTTTTTGATCAAATAAATGGAAGAGTCTTCTTTAAAGAAAAGAAAAAGAAAGTAAAAGAAAAGAAAGAATCTTTTATCTGATCAGTGTACCTCTTTGACATCAGCAGCTCTCTCCATCTCTTCCCTGCAGCGCAGTAACTCCAGCTCCAGCTCGGCTCGCTCCTTCTGACTGCTTTCATACATTTCCCGCAGATTTTCTACTTCATTCCTTAGTCCATCGCACTAACAGATATTATTAAGCAAAGTTTAGAATGCATTTCCTTATGAAAACTCATGTGTGAATAATGGATGTCAGGGTGGTGTACCTCTCGCTGCACATGTGTGGCCTTCTCTTCTGTCTGCTTGAGTTGATCTCTCAGTGAAAGGATCTCTGAGAAACCTCCTGTCCAGCTGGTGGGGGTCACAGGTTTACCATCAAACGAAATGTTCTTCTGGATCCCAGCGTCCACCAGCCTGCAGTTGGAGCTCATAGAAGAGCTTGCCGTTTCTGTCTCTATGCCACACTGTGTGTGTTTTCCCTCTTCTGTCTCGTCCTGCTCTTCTTGGACAGTGATGCAGGTACTGCCTGAACTGTTACATCACACCCAAAATAAACATGTCTTAAAAACATGTCTTTCAGCTTCGATGGTGACTATACGCTATTGTGTTACTTAAATAGACATAGCCAAAATCATCACAATTAAAAGTACCAGAGACTTGAACTACTTCAGTCTGTGTGCATTGTGTGCATTGAATTTAAGTTTTTTAAAAAATAATAATAATAATAATTAGTTCAACAAAGCAATTGTGTAATTTATTCATGTTGCAGTGCACTCTTGGAGTCAGTAATTCTTTGCACCACTAATTTACTAGTCGACTTCAATGCTCTGCCACAACGCTTTAAGCTTGATGTTTAATAGTTGCTGGTCCTATAGGGGACGCAACAGGATAAGAAATATTTGAAGGACTTTCACATTTATGCTCCATTTCCAAACAGTTAAAATGACAAATAAATGCATACTCTGAAAGCGCTCCACAAGACATGTGTGATTATATTACTGGATGCTCGAAATTGAACAGAGAATGCATGTTTTAAACAGCTTATTGTACAGGTAAATCAATGGCTGTTCAGCTCCAGGTTCATGCTTCATTGTTCATTAATGACATCATCAGTGACTAGTCAACGTCACCTCGACTTTCATCACATAAATATCGACTTCTTAAAAATCTAAAGTCGTTCAATGCTTAGTAGCTAAATACTAAGTCCAGAGTAAACCTAAAGTAAACGATCGAGTACATACTATTCCATATTTTGTTTGTTTGTTTGTTTGTTTTAAGTAAGACTAACTACCGTAGTCAACATTTGAAGTCGATCAAAACCTTTCATCAAAGTTGTCCTAAAACCAAAACAAAACCCATTTTTCTCTTAGGACAACTTTGATGAACTTTTGATGATCCGCTTCAAATGTTAACTATTATAATTATATTTTACAGCGTATAATGCAGAGATTTTTGCCCATTTTGCAGTCCGGGTGAATCAACGTGTCGGGGCCAGTCTGCAACTTCAATCAGAATAGACAGATTTCATAAAGAAAATTACAATGTATGAATGGCACAGATAGATTTTTTAGACAATTTTTTTAAAGACTAGTTCAATCCAGTCCAGGGGAATCCCTTACGAAAATTAACCATGGTTTTACTACAAATAAAACCAAAAAACCATGTTTTTTGTAGTTAAACCATGGTAACCACAAATTAACCATGGTTTTGCTATATTAACCATAGTTTAACCATGGTATTTGTAGTAAATCTGTGGTTTTACAAATGACAGTCAATACGCCAAAAAACCATGGGTTACTACAGTTTTACCATAATAAAACCATGGTTATTTTTCGTAAGGGATATCCAAACAAGTTTGATATTTTGACCCAGTTTAAGAACACATATCGTTTCCATCATGCATCTCCTGGGATCAAGGCACATGTTTCTGTGTGAGTTTGTTTTCTGAATGACTTGAAATGCTTGCGTTAGTGTTTGATCCTCAGCTGTTTAGTGCATGATGCCCTGTTCCTCTGTAACAAAGTTGGCAAGTATAATGACTAGTGTTTTATAATCTGTAGCTAATTTTGGAATGATGAGATTTTGAAATCTGATTATAACATTTTTTGATAATTTAACAGACATAACTTGTGTTTTTGTTGTTGTTTTAGAAATATGAAAAGGCTTTCATTTTATGAGTAATTTTATGATTTCAGATGTCAGAAAATGCTCACCTCCTCTTCTGTAGCATCTGCAGTCTGTGATTCAGTCTTGTGTTTTCATCTTGTAACGCATGACATTGTTCCTTCAGATTGTTACATTCATCCATCAACAGACCCACTTCACCTAATCAAGTAATGCAAGAAATTAGAAAGCTCTGACATTTACATGAATATTAACCATATTTAAGTGTATGTCTGTACAAGACACTTCTGATTAAAGCAACTTACAATAAATTGTACAAATCCCGAAATAAATATGTTGCTTTTGTTTAAAAAATGTTCCCTGTGCACAGCCATCTCTCAAGATTTATATTGTACCATTCCTCAACCCTTTCTTGGCCTGTCATTGACAGGAATGATCATTATAACCAGTGGGATGTATGCTCTCAAAAGTTTAATGCATCTTCACATAACATTGACGATTACCCACACCATCAGCTATTCTCCAGGAGCTCTTCCCACTGGACACTGTGTGCTGAAAACTTTTCCGAAATGTTTCAGGGCTCCACCCTTTATTAAAACTAGTGTGATTTATGGTCATAACTGCAGGACGCTAACCAGCTTTACAAATTGAGCGAATCCATCATACACTGATTTTAAAATGATGTCAACATGTACATCAGTGGATGTTTCAGACATAGTCTAAATAAAAACATCTACATATCTGACAAACAATTTACAGTTAGTTGAATTTACACTCATATTATGATCAGAATTTCATATTAGAAAATAACATTGTATCCATAAATCGACTATTTTAGCTGTTGAGATCAGGTTTTTAAATATATATATATATATATATATATATATATATATATATATATATATATATATATATATATATATATATATATATATATATATATATATATATATATATATATGATATATGGAGAGTGTGAATTCCACATAAATTGAAATTAATTATTGCCCTGTGAGGTTTCATAAACTGGACGAGAGCAGAAAATTATTGCTTTAAGTAATAAAATATAATATTATTATTTAAACATAGCGGTAAGGACCAATTATAACTATTAACTAGTTGCTTATTAGCATGCATAGTACTAGCATATTAGCTGTTTATAAGTACTTATAAAGCACATATTAATGTCTTATTCTGTATCACCATATCTTAAATCCCTTAGATCCTGACTCTATACCTAAACTATCTTACCAACTATAAATAAGCAGCAAAATAGTAGTTTACTGAGGCAAAAGTCGTATTTAAGAGTTAGTTAATATGAGAGTTGGTCCCCAAACTAAAGTGCAACAAACTGGGTAAGTGGGATATCTAGTTTTACACTGGGGATTGTTAAAGATTTTAAGTGAATATTGAATACAAAACCTTTATATTTTGCATGTTCTGTTCTTGCATTTATTTTAAAGTGAATAATTACATTTCAATACACATTAATTAGTAATAATTGTTTTAGTAACCTTAGATCAGTTCAGTTGTAAAACTAAATATGGTTTTAGGTATAATTCCTCATGTTTAATCATTTATACTGTAATAATGTTGATAATGTTCACAGTTGATTATGTTAGCACTAGATATCAAAGTAAATGCAGTACTCAGTCTCAGAGCTCTTTCAGTGTGTTTCTGTTCTCACCCTCCTTCTTCTGCTGTAGACGGCTCTGGCTCTTCATCTCTATTTCCGCTCGGAGCGTGACGATCTCCAGCTCGTACTCCTGTCCCGTGTTCTCCAGTCGTGAGATTTCGGCCCGTAGGCGACAGAGCTCCTCCTGCAGACTGGCGATGTCGTTCTCTCTTTCGGCTGCGGCGTCCTCCGCCGCCTGCTGTTGCAGCAGCACCTCCTCCTGCGCCACCCGCAGCTCCTCTTGCGCCTCCAGGAGCTCGCTCTCCTTCTCCTCCTCCAGACTGTCCATCTCCTCCTGGACAGAGCGAAGCTGTGCTACAGGAAGCGGAAGATCATAAGAAATTAGGGGTGTAATGGTACACATACTTGTACTGAAAATGTCCGGTATGGGTCTTTCAGTTCAGTGCACATGTGTACCAAATAGATGGTTCCCTTTTTTCAGGAAATTCAGACAATAAATGCCGTTTGGACACTCTTTGATGTATGATGAGAGCAGACATCAAGTCTTAGTGTTCTAGGCTATTACATGCAGAGTTTTTAGGTCCTATAATTAACACCTCTGTTTTTTTCAGAATTTAGCAGTACAAAATTACACGTCATCCAGTTTTTTATATCGACTATGCATTTCATTAGATTTTCAAATTGGTGTGTTTCCCCGGGCCGCAAAGAAATATAGAGCTGAGTATCATCAGCATAACAGTGAAAGCTAGCACCATGTTTCCTGATGATATCTCCCAAGGGTAACATATAGAGCGTGAAGAGTAACAGCCCTAGTACTGAGCCTTGAGGTACTCCATACTGCACTTGTGATTGATATTATACCTCTTCATTCACTACTATGAATTGATGGCGGTCATATAAGTAAGATTTAAACCATGCTAATGCACTTCCATTAATGCCAACAAAGTGTTCTAGTCTATGCAAAATAATGTTGTGGTCAATTGTGTCAAACGCAGCACTAAGATCCAATAAAACTAATAGAGAGATACACCCACATTCAGATGATAAGAGCATGTCATTTGTAACTCTAAGGAGAGCAGTCTCGGTACTATGATACTGAGTACATTACACTCACTAAGTTTGGTGTTGATCTGAATAAATCTCTAGGAGGAGTTCGTTAAAGTGCAACCACTGAAAAGGGCAAAAACAACACCAATTTTGCAGAGAAAATTCTAAATAACTGACTTCTTGTTGGGATTTGAATTTCGTACCAAGAGACTTTTTTGTAGGTAATGTGTTACATCTGTGTACCAATTTTTGTACATGTAAATAAAATGTAGCTCGAGGCGCACTACATGAAATGTTTATAGGTGGTGCTATTGAGCCATTTTGCCACACCCGGTGGAATATTGGCATTAAGATGTTCAGGCCAGGACTCTTATCAAACCTGTGAAATTTGGGCAAGATTGTACATTTTATACCTGAGTTACAACCACTTTTATTCCCATGGCGAGACTTTGAACTTTGTCATGGCACCAAGGACACGCCCTTTGACAAAAACTCTAGATATAGATATATATCGCTGTATTATAACTTCTCAGATCAAACAGCTGTGGGAGTGAGTGCGATCATCCCTTCCTCTTTACTATGAGTTATAGCACAAAATGAACATGAATGAACATCTCATGCCTCATGTAAACACTCAGTCAGTTTGTCAACCGTGGAAAGACATCCTTAAAACAGCTTGTAATTTAATTTACCTCAGTCATAAAATATATTAAATATCAGGTGTATACAGCTCGTCAGTTCACCAGAGAAAATAAGAATTAAGTCTAGTGAAAATAATTTTGTGAAATATTAGATTATATGGTAACACTTTATTTTGATAGTCCACTTTAGACATTCTACTAACAAGTAAGTAACTTTGTAACTGCTTAATATCTTCTAACACTTTCTTTGTCAACTTACTGTATACTAGCCCTGAACCTACCCCTAACGGTAACCCTCAACCTACCCCAAACAGTCTACTCTGAGAGTTAGTAGACATGTAGTTGCAAATTAATGAGAATTAGTTGGCATGTAGTTGACATTTAGTTACAAAGTTACTTATAGTTATTAGAATGATAGTGGACTATCAAAATAAAGTGTAACCGACTATATACTCATTATACTTTACCAGTTAGTGATGTGTTAATTATGTAATGTATGTTTTTAAGAAAACATTTTATAAAACAAAATTAATAAAAACAATAAAAATCTTTGCATGCAATTTTTTTATTTGAGTGTTAGTTTTTTAGAGATTTTTATCAACAAGAAAATGTTAATTATAAGTACATTTATTTAAAGAAAGAGCAATTTTTCCCAGATGCTGTATGAACCCCACAACTGTGACATGCAAAATACTGGCACTAATGTTTGTGTACCGTTACACCCCATAAGATATGCATGAAATTGAATGAGAAGCTTGGAAAGTTCACTTCCCTCCTTCCCAGTATTTTGAAATAATAATTTACTCCTCACAAACAGACAGCATATGCTTTGTTATTCTGTCATCGAATCTAATGATAATCATCACATCATCTTGGGTTTGAGTATTTATAGTCACTGTTACCTTGAAGACGCTGGATCTGTCTCGTGAAGGCCTCGGCCTGATGAGCACTAGCTAAACGCTCCTCCTCAAGAAGACCTGGATAGAGATTGAGAAAAACATTTGAAATAGCTGAAATATTTAACATGTTAACAACACAATTATGTATAAGTTTTGTTTTATCTAATATCATCACAGATAAACAATCAAAAGTGGGCTTATGATATAATTTATTTCTGTTCTGACAATGACTAAATCAGATCCGCACTTCACATGTTGCTAAATGAAGTGTTGCAGTGACATACAGTGATAGTTAAACTGCACTCTTGGGACACTTCTTGAGACAGTGGAGACCAGGACAACTAGAGCCCCAGATACAGATCCCCTGTAAAGACCAGGTTTGTTTGGCCGTAAGCCTATGCCTGGTCTAGTCTGATCTCGGAAGCTAAGCAGGTTTGGGCCTGGTTAGTTCCTTTTCTAGGGGAAGTTGTGGCTTAATGGTTAGAGAGTCGGACTTGCAATTGAAAGGTTGTGAGTTCGAGTCTCGGGCCGCCAGGAAATGGAGGTCGGGGGAGAGCATGTACAGTTCTCTCTCCACCTTCAATACCATGACTTTGACTTTACTGCAGCCTGGAATTGAACGACTGGTTTCGTCTGGTCAGAGGAGAACTGGCCCCCCAACTAGGCCTGGTTTCTCCCAAGGTTTTTTTCTCCATTCTGTCACCGATGGAGTTTAGGTTCCTTGCCGCTGTCGCCCTTGGCTTACGTACTTTTCCATCTCAAAAATATATCTAAATTATGGCCTATGTGTGACGATCGGGGACCCAGTGAAACGGAGGAGACGAGAGATCCAATAGCAGTATGGTTTTAATGGGTAATCCAAAGAGAAAGCAAACAAGCAGGAAAAGAACAGGAACGGGAACCGGAACTCGGAAGACGAGGTACTCGGAAGAGAAAGGAAGGACTCCATGAAGACAAACAGGAAAAGACTGGTTAATATAGGGAGGATAATGACTAACAAGTGAAGACACCTGAGTGCAATTAACAGGAGTGGAATTACTGTGATGAAGGGACAAGGCTTTGTGGGAATTGTAGTGCCTACGGTGAGGTGCCTATGGGGAAGTGAGACCACTAGTGGAGACTCAGGGAAACAGAGACCAGACAGCATGACACTATGCTCTCAATGTCAAATGCAGGAATGTTAATACATGCATTTATGACCTCAAGGTTAGATTATTGTAATGCTTTATTAGGTGGTTGTTCTGCATGCTTAGTAAACAAACTACAGCTAGTCCAAAATGCAGCAGCAAGAGTTCTTACTAGAACCAGGAAGTATGACCATATTTGCCCGGTCCTGTCAACACTGCACTGGCTCCCTATCAAACATCGTATAGATTTTAAAATATTGCTTATTACTTATAAAGCCCTGAATGGTTTACCACCTCAGTATTTGAATGAGCTCCTTTTATATTATAATCCTCTACGGTGACTTGACTTGACTTGACTTAGTTGGGGTCACTTCATCTACAGCGATATCATTGACTTGATTGCAAATAAATGCACAGACACTATTTAACTGAACAGAGATGACATCACTGAATTCAATGATGAACAGCCTTTAACTATCATTTTGCATTATTGACACACTGTTATCCTAATGAATGCTGTTCAGTTGATTTGACACAATGTTTTTTGTTTAAAGCGCTATATAAATAAAGGTGACTTGACTTGACTTCTTGACCAATGAAAGTAGACGACCAGAACAATTGTTGTATGGCTGTATTCCAGAGAAATATGTAAATTCAGGGCAGGGCTTGAAATAGGCCAGTTCTCAGCATTACTCTATATATTGAAAATTTTTGTGTCCATAGAACTGGAAATACGGGCAGGTATTTTACACAACTGTGCACTAGAAACCCCTCCTCATCAGAGGCAGATAATGAGCCCCAACTTATAAAATCTTTGTTAGTTAACAAAATAACATTGAACAAAACTTCTAATGCTTTTAAAGGATCTGAGCTAACATGGTATAACAATGCTGTACTTTTATCTACTAACGTTAACAAAGATAGTAAATACTGTCATTGTTAGTAAATGCATCAAATATTAAACATGGGAACACACTTTAGATTGGGGAACACTTCAATATTAACTATGACTTTTCCTTCAATAAATTCCTAATTTGCAGCTTATTATTTAGAAAGGTAGTTGTTAAGTTTAGGTATTTGGTAGGATTAGGGATGTAGAATAGGGTGATGTAGAATAAGGCATTAATATGTGCTTAATTACTACTAATAAATGGCTAATATTCTACTAATATGCATGCAAAAAAAGCAACTAGTTAAGAGACCTTAAAATAAAGTGTTACCAAACATGGATGACAAGTGGAAAATTTGTGTAAAGTGTTACCAGAATATCTTGTATTTAAAAAAAATTAAAATATAAATATACTACTTACTGAAAAAAAAAAAATACTAAATTAACCTAAAGAGAGAGTGATGTCATAACTTAGTCTCCATAGCATTTATATCCCGTCTGCAACCCAAGAAGCTGGGATGTGCTCCAGATGAATGACATTTACATTGAAGTGGAAAAACTAAATACTTCAGCAACCCAAAACTCATCTTTGGATTTCATAGGCTGATTTTATAAACTCCTCCTCCCACATTTCGAGTGCTGTTTCTTGGAGTTATACTGTATCTTCTGTTTCAGACCTGATAATTCAGTCACGTAGTGCACAACTCAAAATACTTGAAAGCTCTTCAGTTTGAAATGATGGGCACTCAAGCGGGTGAGACTGATCTAATGCTTTGTCTGCGATCAGAAGTGAGCGGGAAAAGCCGAGCGGCTCTCTGGAGATGATCCAGTTTGGATAAAGGCGTCAGGACAGCCCGTCTGGAAGCTTCCCTCCGTGCAGCTGTCCTCTCACATGCCTGTCATGTTACACACACACAGCCCACGGTCACAGCACAGCCAGATCATTACAGAGTCCCAGGAGTCTGTCAGAAACAGCAGGTGACTCATTAAAGGGCTATCAATGCTATATATAGAAACTATTTTACTGGGCCTGTCATTGAGTAAAACGAGTGAAACACAAGGACAGAGCACATTCAGCTATATCTCTGACTCTGACAAATAACGCTCTGTAACATCTTTTTTAATGACATCGTGCAACAGGGTTCCTATAAGTGTTAGTCATTTAGCACTCACTATTATCTAATGCAAATTTAACATAGATATTAATACACAGACTCTGTATTCAGCTATTTTAACATCTTAGAATGGTTTCAGATCATATGATATAACTATAAATAAAACAATGTATATCATGAACTAAATATACATGTTTATATAATATATACTGTAGTTAATAATTAATTGTATTATTCAAACATTTGTAAATGCCATAACTCAAAAAAAAAAAAAAAAAAAAAGGCACAAATTCGTGTACGTTTCATATGATCAGAGGGCGTTGTTGAATAAATAAATAAATAAAATACTTTCAACTTTATTTTTGGGTGTCCTTGTTATTGGGTAATTCTACAATTAAGTGCTGAGTAATGTTAATTAACTATATGTATTTACTACATGGTTAGGGTTAGGGTTACTTGCATGTAATTATGCATAATTTATTGTTATTATAATAATTAGTACATGTCGTGTGTAACGAGGACACTGTTAAATTAAGTGTTAGCTAAATAAAATGACAGGTGGACCTGCAGGGGAAAATCAAAATAAGAAAGCATGACATGAGCTCTGTAAGTGTCAGGTCACTGGTGTGTTGCTGAGGGAGCCTCACCTTGCAGCTCCAGAAAGCTCTCCTCATGTTTCTGAGCCGTGTCTCCAGCTTCTTCCAGCTCAAGCAGCAGCTGCAGCACCTGAGCCCTCAGCTCCTCCAGCTCCTGCTCCTCCTTCACCTCCTTCTCCTCTTCAGCATCATCCAGGACACTGCGCTCTTTTTCTGTGCTCATGGCGCTTTCCTGATGTCACTTCACTCTGTCACCGAAAACAACAACAGTAACAACATTTAATAAGAATGACCAGCTGAACTGATTAAATAATTACAAATCCAATAAAAAAAAAGTGGTGACAATGTACAATTTGTGAGTAAAAAAGGAATGGAATAATTTACAAATCTCATACACTTATATTTTATTCATAATAGAATATAGATAACATATCAAATTTTGAAAGTGAGACATTTTGAAATTGCTCATTTTGGATTGTATGACAGCTACACATTCCAAAAAAGTTGGGACGGGTAGTAGTAAGGAAAAAGTTAAATGTACATATAAGGAACAGCTGGAGGACCAATATGCAACTTATGAGATCAATTAGCAACATGATTGGGTATAAAAAGGGCCAAAATGTTATCAGCGCTCAGTTCAGAAGCCTGCATCTCTGATGGCACGGGTTGCATGAGTGCATGTGGCATGGGCAGCTTACATATGTGGAAAGGCACCATCAATGCTTAAAGGTATATAAAAGTTCTAGAACAACATATGCTCCCATCCAGACGTCGTCACTTTCAGGGAAGACTGTCACGTTCAGTGATACCAGAAACACGGAAGAGATCCAAATGCAGGTAAAAGGTTTATTGAGGGGCAATCCAAAAGGGTAAACAGTCCAGACAGGGTCAAAACCATAAAATCCAATAAACATAAAAACAAAACAAGAACACATGGGAAGAGCAGACTCTGGAAGGTATCACACATAAGACAAGGACTTTGTGACACAGACTCATACAGACTGGGTATAAATACACAGAAGGATAATGAGGGAACTGGAGACAGGTGGGGAACAATCACTTAACTAAAACAAGGAGGAAGGTGACCAAATAAGGGAACAGGAAGTTATAAGGTGACAGACACCGTGGGAACGGAGGACACCTAGTGGAAACCCAGGGAACACAATCCAGGCACTGTGACAGAACCAACCCCCCCCCCCTCCCTCTACGGAGCGGCTCCCAGACGCTCCACGATAGACAAAACCGAGACCAGGAGGGAGGCGGACAGGTGGAGGCTCAGGGGGAGGGACGGAGGGCCAGAAAAGAAAAACATGGGGAACAAGTACCAGAATGAAAACAAAACACAGGAAGACCAGGAGGGAGGAGGACAGGTGGAGGCTCAGGGGGAGGAATGGAGGGCCAGACTAACAGAGGGGAACAGGGACAGGAGTGAAGACATGAAACAGAAAACAAACAATAACATGAAGCCCCCCCAGGGCAGAGCGGAAGACCACCACATCGTTGTGGTCGACGTTGGAGTCCTCCAGGGCGGAGCAGATGACCACCACGTCCCTGTGGTCGATGCCAGAGTCCCCCAGGGCGGAGCGGAAGACCACCACATCCTTGTGGTCGACGTCGGAGTCCCCCAGCGTGGAGCAGAAGACCACCACTGCCGTGTGGTCAAGGGGGAAACCCTCCAGGGCGGATCAGACCTCCGTGCGGCCAGACCAGCAGAACGACGAGGCTCTGGTAATCCTCTAGTGTCCTTAATGGACTCCAGAAGATCGGTGCTGGCCTGACTCTGTTCGCGAAGATCATTGGTGACCTGACACAGTCCTTGAAGATCACCAGTGACTTGACCTGACTCTAAAAGGTCAACGGTGACCAGCCTTGTCTCTGGAAAGTCCATGATACCTAGCCCTGACTCTGGAAGGGCAGTGGTGACTAGCCTTGTCTCTGGAAAGTCCATGGTACCTAGCCCTGACTCTGGAAGGTCAGCGGTGACTAGCCCTGACTCTGGAAGGTCAGCGGTGACTAGCCCTGACTCTGGAAGGTCAGCGGTGACTAGCCCTGACTCTGAAGGGTCCACGAACACCTGACTCAACTCTGGAGAGTTCACTGGAACCTGACTCGACTCTGGAGAGTTCACTGGGACCTGACTCGACTCTGGAGAGTTCACTGGGACCTGACTTGGCTCTGGAGGGTTCACTGGGACCTGAGTCGACTCTGGAGGGTCAACTGGAACCTGACTTGACTTTGGACTGCCTGTGGAGACGTGAGACACCTCGGCTTCAGGCACCGCCTCTGGAACGGCCTCGGGCACCGCCTCGGTAATGGCCTCGGGAGCGGCCTCGGGCACCGTATCGGGAACGGCCTCGGGCACCGCCTTGGCCTCCGGAACAGCATCGGGCACCGCCTCGGCCTCCAGAACTGCAACGGACACTGCCTCTGCATTGGGCACCACCCTCGGCCTCCGGAACAGCCTCGTGCAAGCCTTGGCCTCCGGAACAGCATCGGGCACCGCCTCGGCCTCCGGAACAGCATCGGGCACCGCCTCGGAAATGTCCTCCTGGACGGCAGTGGCCCGCTCGGGAATGTCCTCCTGGACGGCAGCGGCCCGCTCGGGAACGTTCTCCGGGCTTTGAGGAACGGTAGACACCTGTCTCCTCCTCCTCCGCCCTCTATGATGGCGAGTCGGTGGCACCTTGTCTGGAGACTCAGGTTTTGAGTCGGCCATCTTGTGCTGTGGCGCTGGGCTGGCAGCCATCTTGTGCAGTGGCTCTAAGCTGGTGGCCATCTTGTGCTGTGGCGCTGGGCTGGCGGCCATCTTGTGCTGTGGCTCTGAGCTGGCGGCCATCTTGTGCTGTGGCGCTGGGCTGGCGGCCATTTTGTGCTGAGGCGCTGGCTCAGCAGCCATGACGTGAACCGTCTTGGGAATCTCTAGGATCTTAGATAACATCTCGAAGTAATCGAGAAAAGTTTTAGCGCCCATCTTGGGCGTTGGTGCTGAGCTGGCAGCCATCTTGCACTGTGGTGTGAGGCTGGCTTCCATCTTGCCTCGTGGTGCGGGGTTGGTGGCCATGCACCGCAGCGGTGCTGGGTTGGCGGCCATCTTGTGCTGTGGCGCTGGACCTGCGGCCATCATGGGCAGTGTCGCTGGCTTTCTTCTTCTGCCCTGGTGAGACAGCGGCTCTTGTCCCTCCCATCTGAGCCCCGAGTTGAAGGGGGGCAATGGTGGAGAGCGATGCTGAGCTTCCTCTCGCCCACCTCCTCCTCGGCGACCTCCCCTGGTCCCGCGAAACACGACCAGGTGGGTTCCCTCAAACCGATCGCTTCTCTCCCGCTCGGTGGCTGGGGAAGAAGTGTTAACCAACTGCGTGACGGAGTCCTTCTGTCACGTTGGTCATACCAGAAACACGGGAGAGATCCAAATGCAGGTAAAAGGTTTATTGAGGGGCAATCCAAAAGGGTAAACATGCAGGGTCAAAATCAGAAAATACAATAAACATAAAAACATGAAGGATAAAGAGGGAACTGGAGACAGGTGGGGAACAATCACTTAACTAAAACAAGGAGGAAGGTGACCAAATAAGGGAACAGGAAGTGATAAGGTGACAGACACCGTGGGAAAGGAGGAATAGTATAAACCCAGGGAACACAATCCAGACACTGTGACAAAGACCTTCCATTTTCCAACATGACAATGCCAGACCACATACTGCATCAATTACAACATCATGGCTGCGTAGAAGAAGGATCCGGGTACTGAAATAGCCATACTGCAGTCCAGGGGCATGTTCAAGTTCAAAACGGTGTGCAACGTTTTGCTACGGTTTCCGTGTTGAACGTCATGTTTCCTGGAAACGGCGTGCACCGGTGTGCAACGGGGTTTGAGATGCGTTTTCTCTTGTTTGGTGGGTGTGTCAGAACTGCAGTCCAATCAGCAGCAACATGTATATAAAGCACGCGGTATTAAAGTGAACTCGCACAATGGCTTCAAGGAAAATAATGTACAAATGTGTTCGTTGCAGCTAGGTATACACAACAACTGAGGATATTAGAAGACATGTTTGTCGTAAGTTTTATTGTAAAAATATAGGATATCAACATAATGATGTAGTTGTTTATATTTTTAGCTTCATTGCAAGTTTATGACATTTGGTATAGAAATAAACAATGGTAATTAAGTACTTTTCCTAAAAATGAAAAAGAAAATACAGGGTATTAAAACCGTATGAACTACAAATAAAGTCAGTATGTGAGGCTAAATAGATGTTTTAGTCTGAATTAGGTAAGAAACACAAAGAACACAAATAACGGCCTTCTCAGCTGCCATAGTTGCAACTCTTGCGTCATCAGAACAGTGCGTTCAACACATCACCGTTTCTGTTTAAAAAACGTTGTGCAACGTTTTGTCGGGGCTGAACGCAGCCCTGATCTTTCACCCATAGAAAACATTTTGCGCATCATGAAGAGGAAGATGTGACAAAGAAGACCTAAGACAGTTGAGCAACTATAAGCCTGTATTAGACAAGAATGGGACAACATCCCTATTCCTAAACTTGAGCAACTTGTCTCCTCAGTCCTCTGAGGTCTGCAGACTGTTATAAAGAAGAGGGGATGCCACACAGTGGTAAACATGACCTTGTCCCAACCTTTTTGAGATGTGTTGATGCCATGAAATTTAAAATCAACTTATTTTTCCCTAAAAATTATACATTTTCTCAGTTTAAACATTTGATATGTCATCTAAGATTCTGAATAAAATATTGAAATTTGAAACTTCCACATCATTGCATTCTGTTTTTATTCACAATTTGTACAGTGTTCCAACTTTTTTGGAATCAGGTTTGTACATTTATTTCTAAAATAAAATAAAAAACAATTCAAAGAATGTGCGCTCCCTGGTGTGCCTGTGTATGTAAAATTCAATCAGCTCATCCAATCAGATTTTCCCCTTACTTAAAAGTCACTTACATTCTTTAAATCAAATAATCATATAGCAAAATGCATCTAAACAACCTACATTTCAGATTTTTTATTTCATATCAAATAAAAGTATATAATTACAGCTGTTGAAACTTATGGCTTAAAATATTAGTTTTCAGACTTTTGAGTATGAAATAAATATACAGTAACTGTTTTAGCATAAAAATCTGATTAATTGCTCCATCTTGTGGCGAAGAGGGCCATGCAAAAAAAAAAATGAATTATTGAAAAACATTTTATTTTCATATATACTAAATTAGATATTATGAGATAATTTAACTAAAATTTACATATACTGACACACTTTAAAGTGATAATTATACAAAACTGTGTTTTATGAAACATAAACTGCCAGTAGTTTTCTGTAAAACTGAAAATGTGAAAATGTTCAAATGTAACCCCCTTTGTAATCGCTAACATTTTCATAAGTTTCAACTGTATTTTAATTGCAAATTTTTTTCTCACACAAGAAAAACTCACTCAGTTACTGTAAATTACATAACTCCATTACATATAACTAGTTACTCCCCAACACTGAACATGAGGGGGTAAAGGTCAAGCAAATTCATCCATCAGGATCTGGAGCTGTGTTGTTCCCTTTCAAGGGCACTTTGAACTGCGACCTCTAGGGGTCGCTATGGGGAACACCTCGTCGTGACCCGTGTCTGAAGCATACATTGAAAAAACATCAACAAGTTTGCCGGCGATAGCCCCTGACGTCACTACCGGTGCGACTATGGATAAATAGGTGCCAGGAATACACGTCATTCTCTTCTTCATCTTCATTGACTGTTTTGTTTGAAGCTTTCATCTGAACGAAAAAAACTGTGAGAGCAATCTTTCTCTGTTTATCATGGGATCCACTAGCAAGGCATTTAGACGGTGTGTACATCTGTGTCAACGTTATTTGACACCCGATGACACACACAATCTTTGCATCATTTGTTTGGGCGAAGAGCATGCATGGCGATGTCCTTTAGGGGGCAATCTGCGTGCATTGCGAGCGTTTTTCTGTGTGAAAAAGCTCCGCTCTCCCCTGTCTCTCTTTTCGAGGAAAGAGGGACAGTCATCTGTTTCCCGCGGTTCAGGACTCGCCGCTGCTGAGGCACGGAGGAGAGTGAGCTCATGGGGATCACAGGTGGATTTCGCTGAGGAGTTAAGAGAGGGACTTTCCCTTTCGCGCTCATCGGCGGCAGACAAGAGTGAACTTCAGGTGGACGATGTTTTATCATTAACACTTTCTGATACTGAAGTTAGTGCTCACATTTTGCTGGGTTCTACCCAGGAAGAGCAGAGGATGTCTCAGGGTGGCGAAGAAGATGAGGCTGAGCCTTCTCAATCCTCCTGCCCTGCGTATGGGGAGCTGTTGGAGGTTATGGATCATGCCATCGCAAAGTTGAACCATCTAAGCCCATCCAGGATACATCCCGCTTAAATGGCAAGGCATACGGAGCAGAAGTTCAGGCTGTGGCTTCGTTGCACATGATGGCAGTGCTTCAGGCTTATCAGGATGATCTGCTGAAGGACCTGGATAAAGACGAGGGCCTTTTTCAGCTGACCAGGTAGTAGAGCTGCGCCGCACCACAGATCTCTCTCTCCGTGCTACCAAGCAGGCGCCTCAGCCATGGGAAGGTCTATGATGTACCATAATGGTAATGGAGAGACATCTGTGGGTGAACCTGGCAGACATCAGGAAGAAAGAAAGGGGCTTTCTTCTCGATGCTCAGGTTTTGCCTTCCGAACTTTTCGGTACCTCCATCGAAAGGGTAGTCAAGAAGTACAGGGAGATGAAGGCGCCCTCAGTTGCCTTCAAATCCTTCATTCCACGAAGGTCCAGGTCCAAGCTTGAACAACATCTCGATCTAAGTATCAAAGACTGGCACAGAAGGCTAGTGTCGCGGCTCGCGCTCCTCCCCCACTTGCGGGGAGGGGTAAGAGGAATCGTGGGTCACGAGGAGGTTAGACAGGACCTAAGGGATGTGATCCAGATGAGGCAGCGTTCTCGTCCTAATCCGAGCAATACTTAGGTATCTACTCGTTCCCTTTGTGGGTTTATACTTCTGCTCTTATCCTCCCCTTCCTAATTCCCCTGTAACCACCAGCTCTCCACCTGATCTTGGTTAGGTGGAAACTTCTTGCATAAGTCTCCTATGCTATACCTATGATGTTTTTGGTTGGTTCTATGTTCATAGCAACCAACTTACTGGTGGTCCAGACTAAAAGGAGGCACCCATTGAGTGGGGCTCCAACGCAGGAATCAGGGTGGGTGCCTTTCTGTATATTCTGTATATTTGTATAACATTTCTGGTGGTTATGTGTCTACTGATAACCTTTGTGAGTTTCCTTTGCAATGCTCAGTTACAGTGTTTACTAAACACTCATCAGCAATTTTGTCCAGGCGATATGATAGCCCTGATTCTGGCTTCATGTTCCGGTATTAGGTGGCCGAGATCACAGGTTTCTGCAGGAGCCTCCTTGATCATCGGGCCTGGCACAGCACTGCAAGGAATTCCATGGATATCCAGCCAGGTCACCCTGAGGGGCCTCATGGCTGCTTAGTTGTTGCTCTCTCATCCAGTGGGAAGTGGAGGTGGCAGTTACTGAAGTCTTCTTGTAAATACTGCCTGTAAATTTGAGCTTGCCTCTCCCATGCGGTTCAGCGCCTCTGCAATGCTCAGGAACTGTACCACACGCTAAGCTCTGTGTACTTTCTAAAAACCACATGGTGGTGAGGGTGCACATGAACACATGGCTCTGCACACTTTCTGAAATCCTGTATGGTAAGGGTTACGCGCTCAGCTTCGTTCCCTTTCTTGATATGGTTAGGCCTTTTGTTCCTTGGGCTCCACTCAGTCAGTGTGAATTTGTTTATACACTTTAAGCATCACTTCCCTCAACATGAGGGGCTATTTGGGCAGTTCTCATGGTAGTTTAGCAGCGCTCCCCTTTTCCAAGAAGGGTCGCCTATGTGCGGTACACTCTTTCGGAATTCAGAGTTCTCCATTCATGTGAGACTGAGTTTTCTGTTCTTTGCCCAGATTAAAGATTCAAGATTTTTATTCGTCACATACAAAATTATATATAGCATATATAACCAGCAGTGAAATGTGAGTCAGGTCCGCTCCATGGACACTGCAATTATTAAAGAAAACAACACAGATGAAAATATACATAAATATAGCTATGTAAGAATGAAATAAACGTAAACAATAAAAATATAAGAATCAAATATAAAAAAGATGTATATTGTAGAATTAAATATGGAATGCAAAATAATGTGCATGAAAGTAAACTGCAGTCTTAAATATTAAGATGTACAGGGATGTACAATTTGCATATATGCATTTTACTGGAGCTGTGCGAAGACACGCAGTCATGTGTGTAGAGAGAGTAGAGCAGGGGACTCAGGGCACAGCCCTGTGGGGCTCCTACATTCAGGGTGATGGAGCTGGAGGTGTACTGGCCTAATTTCACCACTTGAGGTCTGCCAGTGAGGAAATCAAGAATCCAGTTGCAGAGTGAAGAATTCAGGTCGAGGTCTATGAGTTTAGAAGCTAGCTTTATGGGGACTATAGTATTAAAAGCTGAGCTATAGTCAATAAATAGCAGCCTTACATAGTTCCTGTTATAGGCAAACTGAAGAGGGTCCAAAGTATGCGGTATGGAGGAGCAGATGACGTTTTTAACCAGTCCCTCAAAGACCTTCATGACTATTGATGTGAGGGCAACTGGACGAAATTCATTCAGACAAGAGGGTTTATTGTTCTTAGGCACAGGGATGATGACCGATTTTTTGAATGAAGTGGGAACCACCGATGTACCAAGAGACTCATTAAAAATGGATGTAAACAAACCAGCGAGCTGATCAGCGCAGGACCGCAGAATACGGCCAGAAATCCCATCAGGTCCAGCTGCTTTCCTTACATTCACTCGCTTTAGTGCCCTCCGAACCACTTTCTCCGACACGATGATCGCATGATGATCGCTGCTCTGACTGCTGCTTCCTGACGTGCTGATCGGCAGACTCACACTGCTTAGATTGCTTTCAAAGCGGCCGTAGAAAGAGTTTAGCTCATCATCCAGTGACGGATCTGCTCTCACCTCTGCATAGGATTTATTTCCAAAGTCACAGATGGTCCTTTAGTCCTTGCCACCAGCGTTGGGAGTCATTTAGCTGGAAATGTGACTCTCTGTGTTCCCTGTATCTGTGTTTGGCGGATCTTACTGCGCGCCGGAGAGCATAGCACAATGCTGTGTACTCGCTCATGTTTCCCAACAGAAGACCGGCGTTGTAAGCAGCAGTGCGTTTGTGTAATGCTGCACGGATTGATCTGTCCACCAACGGTTTCTGATTTGAGAAAGTCTTTATAGTTATTGTATCCGTAGCTTGTTCAGCTAGGGTGTTTACAAAGCTTAACGCTACATCCGTAAACTCGCTGACGTCAGCTGAACTTGCGCGAAACATGTCCCAGTCTACATCATCAAGAGCAGCCTGTAACATTGCTTCTGATTGGGCGGACCATCGCGTCACCACCCTCTGCACCGGAGGATCTTGAACGAGCCGCTGTTTATATTCCGGTGAGAGAAAAATGGCGGCATGGTCCGATTTGCCGAAAGCCGGTAGTGAGCGAGCTTTGTAGGCATTCTTAAACTGAGTGTAGCAATGATCCAGTGTATTCGGTCCTCTGGTTGGACAGGATACATGTTGATATAAATTAGGCATTACTTGCCTGAGTTTGGCTTTGTTAAAGTCCCATAGCAATGATAATAGCAGCGTCAGGATGTTTGTTGATGTTGCCGCTGAGCGCATCGTGAAGCTCAGACAAAGCCAAGCCAGTGTCTGCTTGTGGAGGGATGTAAACAGCAGTTATGATGAGCGATGAAAACTCCCGAGGCAGATAGAATGGGCAGCTAATAATGGATAAATGTTCCAGATGAGGCGAGCAGGAGCGCGACAGAGTGGAGATATTCCTGGGGACACTCCATTTCTTGTTAATCATGAAACAAACTCCTCTGCCTTTGGATTTGCCGGCCTCGGCTGTCCTGTCCAATCCATAAAACAGAGAAGTTTTCAGACGGCGTTACAGCAGCGTCTGGGACCAAGGGTGTGAGCAACGTTTCAGACAAACAAAGGATGTTACAGTCCCTAATGTCCCGTTGGAAACTTATCCTGGCTCTAAGATCGTCCATCTTATTCTCCAGAGACTGGACATTGGCAAGCAGAATGCTCGGTAAAGGAGGGCTGTGTGCTCTTTTCCTTAGTCCGTTGCGAATCCCAGCATGTTTCCCGCGGTGTTTCTTGATCAATCGCCTCGGGTGGTTATTCAGGTGGCCATTGTTCATCTCGGCGTTCCGGAGAATCTCAGATGGCCACAATGGGTTGGAGGATAAAGTGTCCTGAAACAGGTCAGTGAAGCGGTGTCCAGTGTCCAAAAGTGTTTCCTTTTCGCATATGATCAGTGCAGATGTAATGTGTGTAAAAAGAGAAAGCAAAAGTAGGTAAAAAAGTAAATAAAAACATAATCTAAGCGGAGCGACCTGGATGGCAACCGGACTCGGCGGCGCCATCTTGTTCTTGCCAGAGCGCTCCAGCATTATTTCCACAGATCGAGTTGATGACTCTCAGACATATTGTTTTGAAATGCACCATTCCATCTGTGAAGCTGCTCTTTCAGAGTGCCACAAGAGCCCCTCTCTAGAACAGTATTTAAAATCCATGTTATGATAAGTGTGCACATGAAGTCTTTGTGCACTTTCTGAAATCCACATTGTGGTAAGTTCGCACGCTAGTGCTCTGCGTTCTTTCTAAAATCCTACAGGATGAGGGCTTAGCACGGTTGCTTCATGGCCTTTCTTGAGTTGGTAAAAGCCCAGTTCATCTTGGGTGCCACTCCACTTATGTATCCTTGGATACCTATCTAAACAGGGTGTTGCTACAAGGGATCTGTTGAGACAGCTCCTTCAGCAAAGCTTATGCAAGACTAAGCGGTAGCCCCTGTATGACAGGAAAGACTTAGTATAAAATACTGGGTTCTTAGCCGTATCCCTTTAAAGATGCCAGTAGTTACATCAGAGGATGTCACCACCCAACTCGTTGTTTTTTTTCAATGTATGTTTTAGACATGTATGTTCCCCATAGTGCTTTAGAGAATACAAGATTCTTTCTTTTTTATCTCTCTTTGTACTTTTGTTGTTGGAGTTTTTTATGTTAAAAAAAAATCCCAGAAAAGTTTTTCCTGTTAACAAAATACCAAAATGTATTAATGCATTGCTTTAATGCAACTCTTGTTTGAATTATGCCTAACTCTTGAATTAATTATGTATATTGTGACTTTTAAATGAATTAAAGTCATTAACAAAATTAATATATTTCAATTATTAAGCAGCACCTTCTGCTCACTTGGTTTCAGCATGCTGAGCTGTAATTAGGATCACATCCAGTCAAACATCTCTATAGATGTGACGTCAGTGTGGGAATATTCTCAGATGTAAAGGGATTCATCTGTCGCAGGGATGAGGATGTTTCATTAAAGTTTGATAGAATCAGCTTGTGACTAGGAAATGAAGTGTTACATCAAAGGAAGCGCAGTGTTACGACTTATCCATGATACACAGTGTGCAAAGATTTTCTATAGTATTTCGGCTTTATTAAACTTATCACAGTACTCTATACTCACATCCAGCTCCATTTAATAAAAAAAAAAAAAAAAAAAAAAAATCAGTTTGAAGTGCAAATGGGAAGCATGATAATAATAATAATAATATATATATATATATATATATATATATATATATATATATATATATATATATATATATATATATATATATATATATATATATATATATATATATATATATATATATAATTTTATTTATTTTATATTTTTTTTCTATGTTAAACTGGGTTAAATTTATGAAAGAGCAGATCTATCTTTTTATGTTCCTGACCTTAGTATTACTTTAGCAAACGTGTGCATGTTTTGCGTATGTGCCTGGTTATGGTTTGGGGAAAAAACAGTCTACAAAAGGTACAGTAGCGAAATCTGACAAACTGCAAAATTATGAAGCGTTTACTTAATGAAATCAAGCAAATGCTTTTTTTATTCTAAAAATACATCAACAACAATAAATGTGTGTATCCACTGTTTGTTGATGTGTTGTATATGTGTAGAGGTGTATGCATCTATGAATAATCTGCGCAATCCCTCTGTGATTCTTTGAAGTGGCTCCTTATGTTCACAGCAGCACATCAAAAACCCTTTGAGCAGCCAAGCAGAGAACAAGAGCATGATGAAAGCAGACACAACTCATTCAGAGTGAAAAAAGAAAACATAAAATACATTAACAGCATTTAAAGACCATTTAAGATTCAAGTATACAACACCATCAAATTACCAAAAAAAAAAAAAAAAAACCTACAAATCATATCTGGCTCAAATATTACATTAAATCTTGCATGCTTTCACAAAAGAGGGAGCTCTTTGCTTTGCTGCTCAAAGAGGAGACTCAAACTAATTTGGGATGGCTTTATGTAAGAGGCGATATCTGCCGCACAAGTTTTCATCCGAAGAGTGAGATTAGTGAGGACACAGGAAGAACTATAAGCAAGCAGCGGCTTATATAGTATAGATCAGTCTAGATCAGTCATTCTAGAGTATAGACTGAACAATTTTCATCTCTCAGCAGTGTTGGGGAATGATACTTTTAAAAGTGATGCATTACTATATTGAGTTACTCCTTAAAAAGTAACTAATTGTGTTACCTAGTAATTTTTAATGGAAATTAATGCATTACGTTACTTTTTTCCTATGTTTTCCTCATCTGGGCTGAGCTTGCTTGTTTGATTTAAATATTAAAAAGTTATATTTCTGGTAAATGTAAAACCCCTGTAAATTTATGTCTGTACAGTAGAGAGCACAGCTCAAACAAACCTTTCAGCTGTGCTGCCATTCTGGATTGATTGATTGATTGATTGTCATTGGTAAATAAAATGTGATTTAATGCATATTATATATAATATATTAGGATACCCCATCCTCGTCGTAAAGCGCATCTTTTATGGCAGTCATGGCTTTATGGTTAGATAGTCAGACTTTTACCCCGAAGTTTGCAGGTTTGGGTCTCAGTGCCAGCAAGAATTTCAAAAATATATTTTCTTGTAAATTAAAAAATAATGTGTTACTTTACTAGTTACGTTACATTGAATTTTGTAGTAAAATACACTATAATATATATTGTAGCAATATTTGATAGCAATCTTTCTTTAGAAAGCCACGTTACTAGCATTTGTAAAACTGAGTTCTCACTAGAACCAGGAAGTATGACCATATTAGCCCGGTTCTGTCAACACTGCACTGGCTCCCTATCAAACATTGTATAGATTTTAAAATATTGCTTATTACTTATAATGCCCTGAATGGTTTAGCACCTCAGTATTTGAATGAGCTCCTTTTACATTATAATCCTCTACGTCCGCTACGTTCTTAAAACTCAGGCAATTTGTTTAGAGGAGAACTGGCCCCCAACTGAGCCTGGTTTCTCCCAAGGTTTTTTCTCCATTCTGTCACCGATGGAGTTTCGGTTCCTTGCCGCTGTCACCTCTGGCTTGCTTAGTTGGGATCACTTCATCTACAGCGATATCCTTGACTTGATTGCAAAAGATTGCACAGATTAACTGCCTTTAACTATCATTTTGCATTACTGACACACTGTTTTCCTAATGAATGTTGTTCAGTTGCTTTGACGCAATCTTTTTTGTTTAAAGCGCTGCATAAATAAGGGTGACTTGATTTGACTTGACTTGTATTATTATATATTGTATATAACTCATCAGTTAAATACTTACCAACTTAATTCTGCATAACTAGCTGTTTTTAAATAAACACTGACAAAAACTATATAAGTTTTTGGGCTGGACAATATGACGATATATATAACATTGATGAAAGTGATCACCCGGATTTAGATTTTAGATTTAAATAAAGCGTTTAGAGGCAAATTGGTTTTATGTAATTCCCCGGGCATCAAAATCTGACACATATAAATGTCAGAAAACACTTTTCCTGTCTGAATACCAATATCATGGACAACCTTTAGTTTAAACTTTTAGTAGTGTTTGTGCAGTTTCCCTGTTCTCCCTGCTCTTTTGCCGCTCAGTCCTGTTGAGGGGGCATGTCCCGGCGGGAAACTGACGTCAATGCTCACCCTCAATTGCTACAGTATTACTGCAGGAGACAGCTTATGGCTCATGAAAATCACAGGTAGTAGTTCCTTACCTCGTATTGTCTGAAAAAGAACAGCTCCACGTCCAGTTTGTGATGCGTCTGTCTGAAGGGTGACGGGTCTGTTGAAAGTATGAGGCATGCAGGTGTGTTCAGATGCCCAGTAAACACCACTCTGTAGTCCTGAGTCACTTCTTTGTTACGTCTGTTAGGAGACAAGCTGTTGAGGAGAAGTTAGAAATCAAATAAACATTTACAGTACCTATAGTTATGTGGCTATGGTAACACTTTTGTTAAGGGACCGATTATAGCGGTCCAGCTTAAGGATGATCACAATGGTTTTGGATCAGGGACTTTCCTGTCGTTTTATTCTCTGGCACATTGTAGAGTTGCTGTAAGTTTGATATGTATCATGCTGTATGATATTAGTTCTTCTGGGGAGTACATCTGAAAACAGCCCTTCCTTAGTCAACATAAGCAGGTTTACTCGTAACGGCTCTACTAGTGTCTTAGGTGCAAGTGTTGGGTTTAGTTACAGCCACCTCCTCATGAGCTTCATGTGATATACAGTAGCAGCAGCTCTATTGGTTTTCCACTGAATAACAGCTCAAATTGTGTAAATTCAGTTCGGGTCTGTGTTACACAAAGATCCACAGTATCCTGTGTGCAGTATCCTATTACACTTCTAAGTGTGTCTTAGTTTTTGTTCAATTTAAATTCTGTAATTCATGACAATACATTTGTTTGTGGAAATGAATACTTTGCCTACCTTATGTTGCATTGTACAAACCAGTCATTAATGTTTCTTAAAGGATCCTTTAAAGGAGTCGTGACATGAGAAAACCAAATTTGCTAGATTTTTTGACATTTGACAAATTTGAGATTTCGAATTCACCAATATCTTACTGCAGAAAAAGAAAGCAAGCAGCCGAATCAACTAATTGTCTTCTTTCTCCACAGCGTGACATCACATTTGCATCTCACCGCCTCCACAACAACACCTCCTCACAAACTTTGCCATATCACTTCCATAGCCTGCAGAAGTTATGCTGTTCGGGGATGTGGAATATTACATTCGCTCTACACTGAATGCGAGTGTTATGTAAAAAGTGCCAATAGTAGATTGATGCCCATATTCACACACACTACTTCCGACAACATGTCGCAGAGGCCCCTGTGCTCCATAAGCTTGCTGAGTCCCTTAAGTCAGCTATTCCTCAGCCTGTGTCCATGTGCCTGTCACCAGAATATGTTTCTACTGTATGTCCATTTCCCCAGGCTTGTGAAATCTGTCCATGCTCCATGCCCTGTCACTTCCTCATGTTCTGGTTCATGGCTCCTGCTCCACGGCTCTTGATGCTCTTCCTTAGCCTTGTAGTTATTCTATGGGCTGTGTCCACCACTGCTTCAAGGCCCAGCTACAGCACAAAAGCAACTGCTCCCCAGTTCAGAACTGGGTCTACCGCAATTCTGATTTCATCTTTTAAATTTAGTCATTTAGCCGACTTTAAAAAAATCAAAGCAATCAAAATCAACAAAAGAGAAATGATATGCAAGTGCTATAACAAGTCTTAGTTAGCTTACGTAGCAAGTTTTTAAAATTATTAATATATAATAAAAAAGACAACAGATAAAATAGAAAAAGAATAGAGCAAGCTCGTGTTTAGAGGCCTTTTTTTCATCAACAATTATGCTGCTTATAGCTGCTTATATAACTTTCTGTTTATAACATACATGTTTTCTAACAATATTAGTCTTTACTATCACTTTTTATCAAATTAAAAATATATATATATATATATTTTTTTTTTTTTTTTTTTTTTTGCAGAAAGAAAGAAGGAAAAAAAATGTTTGTTTATTGTTACAAGAGATTTATATTCTGAATAAATGCTGTACTTGTTTACGTTTTATTTAAAGAATCCTGAAAAAGTATCAGATGTTCCAACATAATAAATCAGCATATTAGAATGATTTCTGAAGGATCGTGTGACACTAAATGATGCTGAAAATTTTGGTTTGATCACAGAAATAAATTATATTTTAAAGTATATCAAAGTATAAAACTTTTCTGTGTTTTTGATCAAATAAATGCAGCCTTGATGATCATTAGAAACTTCTTAAAAAAAAAAAAAAAAAAAAAAAAACACTTGCATATCTTAGTGATCCCAAACTTTTATATGGCATGATGGCAATATTAGATGTTGTGAAATTTGTTGTCAGCTATTTTATTATCATTATTTATTTTTTTATTCTTAGTGTGTAAGATTCCATAATAATTTTGCAATTATTGCAACAGACCAGTGAGTATTTGTTTGAACTAAGAGTCCTTTAACCATAATAAAAGTCAGTCAGGAAAAGACAGAAGCAACTGTCTATGCACTGAAAGAATATTGACAACATATCTAGAGCAACTGTAGCAACTGAACAACATCTCACACTTGGAACTGTGCTGTTATACAGAATATCAGCCCAGCTATAACAGCTGTAGTTGGACTAGGCCACTGATATTCAGTACAACAGAACCTGTTTGACATCCCTTAAATATATGCATGCTTGTGCCAAAGTTCATCAACACTCAAGGCATCTTTGCTCCTATGTGTTATTGTGGTTTAGTGTTAATGTGTGGGGGGGCTTGGGGCACCACTGCATTAGTGTGGCTGGGTGTTAGTGGGCGAGAGTGTGTGTGGGTGCTGCGAACTGGCAGGTACAACAATGTGCTGTGTGGGCGAAAGAGAGAACGCTCTGAAGGGGTGAAATGAGGCAGTGAATGTGGAGGAGGATCAAAGAAGCCACATTAATTAATAGAAAAGAGAATATATGCAGCAACCCTTTCAAACACCCCTAAAGTAAAGGGTTTATTTGTGATACGCTCTTTGTGTTCACCAAAGATTCTACTCTGTTGCAAATCAACCAAGGAAAATGTGCTCCATTATCAGTTTAATGGTTTCAATTTAATACACTTGAATACATTTTCTACTTAATCATGCAGCGCTCCTATAACTGAATGATCTTTTTGTTACTACTTTACTTAATAGATCAGGTCTGTTATAAATGTTGCTGTCCAAACCTTGCTATCATCCAATATGAGCATATTTTAATTTTGGTTTAACTTTAATCGCACCATCAAAATGACACCCCACTCCTTCAAACTTCCGGACCATCTGAGCTCCAGAGCCAGCAAATTCATTTGGTTGGATAAAATTAAACAGTCATGTACAAAGATACTAGCAAGACAACAAGAATATATATTTTCACCTCGTTTTTTCAGTAAAAAGATGTGTTTTTAAGCAAACCTGTTTACTTTATGTTTGTGGTAGACATCTTCTACTAAATGTAGGCAACTCTTAATGTGCTCTTAATGTGGCAAGTAGACTAGTTAAAATGCATGTGAACTTCTTTTAATAGATAATTGTATAACTGCTAATGAAACGTATTTGACATTGTAAACATCTAGCGGAGCTACTGATCAACACAACACAGAATGCAGACTGAATAAAGCCAGTATGCACAGAGCAAAGCATTCAGCAGGAGCTAAAATACAAGCTTAATCAACACAGAGGAAGATATTTTTTTACCTGCTGATATGAAGACTGCTTGTCCATGATAACCACAGCAGACGAGAGAACAGGGAGAGTGAGAAGAGAAACATTCACTCAGTCCTGCCTCTCTCTCTCTCTCTCTCTCTCTCTCTCTCTCTCTCTCTCTCTCTCTCTCACTCTCTCTCTCTCCAACATATTATGTAAGGTAGAATCTGCCAGTCAAACCACACAAAATAATCCAGACGGGGTGATCAGGTCGCCAAAGCCAAGCAGAGTCATTTATTATGCTGCTTTTTTTCAAATAAATTATTAAACGAATATGAAATATTTAACTATAAATGTTTAACTTTTATTATATATATATATATATATATATATATATATATATATATATATATATATATATATATATATATATATATATATATATATATATATATATATATATTACAATTTTTAAAGTTTAACTTTTTATTATGTGAGAAGCAAGTGATGACTACTTAATACAGTTAAGACACATGAAATAGAAATCACTTTCCTGGGTCATCAGTCAATATTAGCCTATATGATGTCCCAGTGTTTATTAATTGGCAGTGGCTATTTTCACAAAGATTTAAATAGCAATATATATATATATATATATATATATATATATATATATATATATATATATATATATATATATATATATATATATATATATATATATATATATATTAAGGGTGTAACAGTACGCAAATATCACGGTTCGGTACGTACCTCGGTTTTAAAGTCACGGTTCGGTTCATTTTCGGTCCAGTAAGGGAAAGAAATGCTGACATTAAACTGCAGGTTTATTACTATAAACTTTTTTTTAACAATTTGTTATTTGTTTACACTTTTTTAAATACTTTTTAATAAAAAATATATAAAATATAAAAAGAAAAAAAAATACTGCTGCAAAGTTCTCCACTAAATAAAATACTCTCAGTCTCAAACCAATATCATATAATAAAATATAATGAAAAATATAAAGAAATAACTACGATTACAGTGCAGCATTACCAATCACAGCTTGTAGGCCTGCTCATATTTAAAATATATATATATAACTTTTCCAAAGTGTAAAGTGCAGCATCAACAGTTTCAGTTTTTAGACCTGCTCAGATTTCGTTATTGCGTTGGACCAATCAGAATTAAGAGCAATGGTCTGTTTAAATGCCGACGGGAGCTGCGTTTGAATTACAATCGTTTTTTTTCCTAGTTGTAGTGATGTTCACACTCGTGTGATGCCTTTTGAAAACCTTAGGCCGGTGACACACTGGAATATTGCACCTGTCAAACAGTCTATTTTGCCGTCAATACTGTTGACGGTGTCCTTTATCAGTAGGCTTTTTATTTATGTTCAACATGAAGTATAGATATTGTTGTCATGAAGACAAGATCCTGTCGGCAGCCTCCCTCTATGTCACCTACAGTAGCAGCAGCGCGCCAGTGCCGCGTCAGGCACAGTTCTGGTGTGTTAAGACACAGAAAATGCGAAGCAGCCGTCACACAACTGACACGCAGCAGAAACGCCACGCTCACGTCACGCAGCCAGTGTGTCACTGGCCTTAGAGTCAGCTGCAGGGCAGGATTTGCGCTGAACGCGGAAACTTCCGCCACTTAATATGTTTGTTTGGAAACACGAAAATGTACATATGTTCCGGGAGTGAAAGTTGTGACATTTGCCAAGTATGATAACCCATACTCAGAATTGGTGCTCTGCATTTAACCCATCCAAGTGCACACACACAGCAGTGAGAAGTGAACACACTTCCAGAGCAGTAGGCAGCTATATATCCAGCACCCGGGGAGCAACTGGGGGTTCAGTGCCTTGTTCAAGAGTACTTCAGACATGGGTATTGAGGGTAGAAGAGAGGACTGTTCATTGCCTCCCCCATCTACAACTCCTGCCTGCACCAAGACTCAAACCTGTAACCTTCGGGTTACAGAGTCCAACTCTCTAACCATTAGGCCACAGCTGCCCCCATTGTAAAACTAAGTACAAACAGCGATAGTTTCTATTTACGCTATGTTGTTAAACTAAGTACAAATAGCGATAATTTCTATTTACACTATGTACAAATAGCAGTATTTTCTGCTATTTATACTAATTATTGCAAATAGTATTGGAGAGGTTACTTATTGGAGAAATGAGGTGTCTAAGTCACAACATCTAGTTACTGGGGTGCCTCAGGGCTCTGTTCTTGGACCACTTCTCTTCTCTGTCTACATGACATCATTAGGTTCTGTCATTCAGAAACATTACTTTTAATATCACTGCTATGCTGATGACACTCAACTCTCTACAGTACCTCTAATTCCATCCTGATGATCCAACGATACTTGGTCGCATATCAGCATGTCAACAGACATTACCTTCAAATCACATTGCTAAAACTGTCCGGTCCTGCAAATTTGCTTTATACGTTAGGAAGATCAGGCCCTTTCTTACGGAACATGCACACACAAAATCACTGTCATTGACTTTTTTATTAAATGTTTCTGTACAAAAGGCTAAGATTTAATGACGCTGGTGCCCTCTGCTGGACATTTAATTTGTTAAACTTTAGGATATACATATTGTTTCTGAATCACCTGACTATCATTCTTGTAATTTCATTGGTTTAGATCAGCGCTAAATCTCACGGCAGTTTTGTAGAGATCTCCGTGCTGATCGGGTCCGATTTGTAGTTCTTTTTGTTCATACTGTGTGTGTACATCTTAAAAGTAAGTACTTATATACTTTTTCATGTGAGTGTAACGGAGGCCAGCGAGTAGTGCTGTGCAGGTAAACCTCACTCCCCGATCTCAAGAGACGCACTAGCGACAGAGGCTAGTGGCTGTAGCCATTTAGCCTCCTTGTTAGTACGTCCGCCTCCCATGCCAGAAGACCCGGGTTCGAGCCCCGCTCGGAGCGAGTGCGAGGAGCGTCAGAGAGGACCCGGGTGAGAGGGGTTACATTGGTGCCGTGACCCGGATGGGAGTGAGGTTTAGGGGGGTGAGTGTAACGGAGGCCAGCGAGTAGTGCTGTGCAGGTAAACCTCACTCCCCGATCTCAAGAGACGCACTAGCGACAGACGCTAGTGGCTGTAGCCATTTAGCCTCCTTGTTAGTGCGTCCGCCTCCCATGCCGGAAGACCCGGGTTCGAGCCCCGCTCGGAGCGAGTGCGAGGAGCGTCAGAGGGGACCCGGGTGAGAGGGGTTACATTGGTGCCGTGACCCGTACGGGAGTGAGGTTTAGGGGGGTGAGTGTAACGGAGGCCAGCGAGTAGTGCTGTGCAGGTAAACCTCACTCCCCGATCTCAAGAGACGCACTAGCGACAGAGGCTAGTGGCTGTAGCCATTTAGCCTCCTTGTTAGTACGTCCGCCTCCCATGCCAGAAGACCCGGGTTCGAGCCCCGCTCGGAGCGAGTGCGAGGAGCGTCAGAGAGGACCCGGGTGAGAGGGGTTACATATATATTGGTAGATTTAGTTGCTGCTATGCTATATTGCTATTCTAAAAGTTTGTTTATTCCTCTGAGGTAATCAATGCCCACATAAGCTTGATCGCACATTCATATCAGCATAAAAAGTGCTGAATTAGACTTTAAATGTTACTTCTTGAATATTATGTAATGTAATATTATGTGAGTCTATTTGAAGTGAATATGTGCATAAACCTGAGGTAAATGTACAGCTGCTGGACTTGTATAAATATGTCCTTATCTTTATGCTATTGAATTACTTTATTTTGTTCAGTATTGTTTCTACCTCATTGTATCTACTGTATATTCATTATTGTTATTATTATTCATTTATAGAACCACACCCATACTGATGTATGAAGCAAAAGAAAAAGTAAAGAACTTTATTGTGGACATGGACCAAGTGATTTATTGTTCTGTCTGAACAATCTGTAGCGGTTGTCACCTAGTATAAGATCCGCACCTAAACAACTTTCATACAAAATTTGGTCCTTCGAGCCGTATTAAGCAGCTACTACAGCATCACCATGTCCAGAATAGAAAGACAGACTACCTCAGATTTACCAGCAGTTCGACCACGTCGACAAGTCATCCCTCCAAGATACTTGGATGACTTCTATGTTGATTACACAATGCCATGTCAGCTACTTCATTCTGATGAACAGCCTGCAAATGGTGCAACTGGACCTGAACCAGGTAAAAAGCCTGCCTTTAAAGAGTTCCCATGCACTGAAAGCGGACCAGAACCAACGAAAAGTATGAGCACTGGATCAAATGAAAGAAGCTCATTTGTGGAGACATATCAGGGTTTGCCGCAGTCACTGCCACAGCCAAAGCCCGTACTCGGACTTCTCCAAGGCGAATAATTGATGCAGATCATAAAGTTCTCTCCTCAAGTCCATATACAGCAGCCACTGAGGACAGGCCAGTTCTGTTTAGAGATCAAGACGATCTTCCTCAGCCCATGAGGGCACTGCCTGTAGAACCACGAAGAGAGCCCTTGCATTCTCATTCAGTCAGTCACAAAGAGATTGATTATCTCACTGACAGCTTAGGAGAACTGAGGCTACCAGACTCTGCAAATCTGCTAACTTCAAGTCATCCTTTCTCTCCTTATGAACCAGCTCAAGCCCAGCACAAGTTAGCTAATCAGGAAGATGCTACATATCCTCATCTTGGTATTAGGCATGTAGACAGACAAAGTGGTTATTACAACATAGACCACAGAGGCCATAACTATCTGTCCACTGACCAAAGAGAGCACAGCCAATCTCCCTCAGCTGTTCAGTTTATGCCTCATGACTACAGCCAAGAGACAGCAGCTACTTATGGGACTTATAAAGATCATAGTCTGAACAGCAGACCTGTCAGCTATTTCCCTTCCACCGAACCACGTGGTTATCAGCAACCTCATCATGGTTATTCAGTTACAAGTCCAGTCTACCAAGATCAGAGACTTATGTCAAGAGAAACATTAGCTCACCATGCACGCTATGAGAGACACTCAGACT
The DNA here is from genome assembly GCF_003368295.1 of Carassius auratus. Classification (NCBI taxonomy): domain Eukaryota; kingdom Metazoa; phylum Chordata; class Actinopteri; order Cypriniformes; family Cyprinidae; genus Carassius; species Carassius auratus. Next base: position 21,668,185 of record NC_039267.1, read on the forward strand.
GCTATGGTCGATCAGCTGCTACTCCTGCAGACAAATCAAGATTCTTGACCCCACAACAGTACGCAGATTATGCTCAGTCTGAAACATATCATTCATACCACCCAGTGCGTCCTCCTTCTCCAACATATCCTCATGTAGAGCCCACCTACAGAGGTCCCATTCCCACCATTCCTAATTTTAGCAGTGAGGATCCCAGAGAGTTTGCACAACTCAAAATTGACTGGAGAATTTGCTACCTGTTGAGGCTACAGAACGTTTTAAGTACCAAATACTCGTTGATCATCTGAAACAGGAGAATGCTTTGCTCATTGCAGACTCATATGTCAACAGCAGGTACCCATAGACCAACACTATGAGGTCTCTAACTGCACTTTATGGTCAACCACATCAACTCGCAGTACAAAGAATTGAAGAATTGATGGATGCCCAAAAATCAGGAGTGGCGACATTAAATCCTTTAAAATGTTTGCCCTCAAAGTGCGTGCATTAGTTGGAATGCTGGACCAACTTGGAGCTAAAGGATGGACAGAACTCAAATGTGGGTCTCATGTTTCACGTCTTCTTGCCAAACTGCCTCATGATCTTAAAGCAAATTTCAGAAAGTTTGTTAATCCCATTCAAATCCCAGTTCCAACACTGCTAGAATTTAGCGACTGGCTTGAATACAAGATCAGAATACAAGAGGATGAGACACAGTATGCTAATAATGTAAGCAGAGTCTACTCTCAGCCACAAAGAGACCAGCAAAGGAACTTCAAACCAGTTCAATGATTTGCTACTGTCTTACATTGTGGCAAGCAGAGTAAACTGGCAAGTGCTACAGCAGTCAAGAAGGAGAAACCAACGAAGTACTGCCCCTTTTGCAACACTGTGCAGCATTACTTCAACCAGTGCGCTAATTTCAAACTGCTAAATCAAGATCAAGTGGAATCCTGGCTGAAGTCAAATCAGAAGTGCTTTAAGTGTGGCCGTGATCACCAGATCTCACAATGTAATCTTAAAGCCAAATGCAAAAAATGTGGAAAGAGACATTTAGAAATACTGCATGACTTCAATGCCAAAGTTAAACATGAAACACAAGCTTCAGCAGAAAACAGTTGTCTTGTGAACTCAGAAGTAGAGACTTTGTATCTGGACAGACCAACTGCAAACAGTAAAGTTCTTTTGAAGGTCAGCCGAGTGATCTTGAGAAATGGTGAGAAGGAACTTGACACATACGCCATACTGGATGACGGTTCAGAGAGGACGATGTTACTGCATGAAGCAGCACAGCAACTTGATCTTCAAGGACTACCTGAAGATATAGCCCTCCGTACTGTGTGACAAGACATACGGATCGTTCATGGGGCGGCTGTTGCATTCTCAGTAGCCTCTGTATTTCAGCCAAACAAATCCTTTACCATTGAAAGAGCTTTCACAGCCAAAGAACTGAACCTTGCAAAACATACTTACCCTGTTAAGTTGCTGCAAAAGAAATACAGACATCTACGAGGTCTGCCTATTCCCCAACTGCAGCAGGCTCAACCACTCTTACTCATTGGCTCAGATTACCCACATTTAATCACAGCCACAGAGCCAGTACGTCTCGGACCTCCTGGTGGTCCTGCCGCTGTGAAAACCAGACTTGGGTTGACTCTGCAGGGCCCCTCAAAATTCCTTTCCAGTCAGCTCTCACCACAGCAGTGTTTATTAACCTTTATTAACTTTGTCATCAGAAGCTGAACTGTTCAACAATGTACAGAAATTGTGGCAAATGGACACACTTCCGTACAGGAGTGAGAAATTGATCACAAGATCAAGGCAAGACACAGAAGCAGTGCAAATTCTGGAGGAGAAAACAATCAGGCTGGCAGTCAGAGCCATTCAAAGGTATGCAACACCCCTCCTCTGGAAAAGAAATGTTCCACCTTTACAATCAGCTAAAGAAGCAGTAACAGCCCACTTAAGGAACACAGAAAAATGCCTTTTGCAGAACACAGATCTTGCATCAGTGTACATTAATGAAGTGCAAAAACTTGAAAATGCTGGTTACATCTCGAAACTGACACCAGAGGAGGCAGAGAAAAGCCATCAAACATGGTACATACCACATCACATTGTTCAACACAATGAAAAACACAGAATTGTCTTCAACTGCTCATTTAGGCACAAGGGAACAAGCTTAAATGACCACTTCCTGCCTGGCCCTACACTAGGACCAACCCTCTTAGGAGTACTTCTGCGCTTCAGAGAAAATGCTGTCGCTATCAGCAGCGATATAAAAGGAATGTTCCACCAGGTGGGTCTGCTGAATGAGGACAAACCCTTTCTCCGTTTCCTTTGGAGAAACTTGGAACAGGGAAGAGCGCCCACTGTTTATGAGTGGCAGGTATTGCCTTTTGGAACAGTCTGTAGCCCCTGTTGTGCAACATTTGCTTTGCAGAAACATGTGTATGACCACAGCAAACCAGACGAGGATGTGCATGCTTCAGTAGAGCACAACTTTTATGTTGACAACTGGCTGCAAAGTTTTCCATCAGCTGATGAAGCACAGACTTTTGTAACCAAGATGCATAAACTCCTTTCAGAGGGTGGCTTTGAATTGAGACAGTATGCAACCAACACTCCATCAGTAATCGCTAATTTCCCGGATGAGCTGAAATCTGCAAACAGTCACCTTTGGTTCACTCAAAGTGGAGCAGACCCACAGGAAATGACTCTGGGCCTACGCTGGCAGTGCTCTTTGGATGTTCTTGGTTACAGATACAAAAAACAGGAAAATTCTCCACCAACATTGAGGAACATCTACAAAACCCTTGCAAGCCAATATGACCCATTAGGCTTTTTCATTCCATTCACAACAAGATCCAAAATTATCATTCAACGTTTGTGGGACAAGAAAGACTTCAGGCCTGGTTGACCTGGCAAAGTGAGCTGTCACAACTACCACACGTCACATTCCCAAGATGTTACACCAAACCAAATACTGATCTGTCAGTTAGCAGTCACACTCTTCATGTATTCTGTGATGCATCTGAACGTGCTTACGGATCCGTTGCATATATCAGTACAAGTGATAAACATGGCGAAACTCAGGTTTCATTTGTTGCTGCAAGATCCAGAGTAGCACCAAAACGACAACAATCTATACCCCGACTCGAACTCTGTGCTGCCCTGACTGGCGCTCAGCTGGCTGTCACTCTGAGAAAAGAACTGACCATCAAAATTGATCGAGAATTATACTGGACTGACTCCACAACTGTATTGACTTGGCTTCAGTCGGACTCATGCAACTACAATGTGTTTGTCGGAACGCGGGTGGCTGAGATACAGGATCTTACAGACCCAAAAGCCTGGTGCTATATCAATTCAGAGCTGAATCCAGCTGACGACATTACCAGAGGCCTCACTCTCTCTAAACTTACAACACAAAGCCGCTGGAATCAAGGTCCACAGTTCTTAACTCAGCCAGTTAGTATTTGGCCCAAACAGCCACTTGAGGCTGTAGGTGATGATATTCAAGAACACCACAGTTCTACTTTCTGTGGAGCGCTATCCTCCAGCCAAACTGATATTCCAGATATCTCTCAATACAATTCACTTCAAGATCTGATTAAGGCTACTGCTATTTACCTTCATGGGGCGGCAGACGAAAGTGAACTCTCTGCTGATGACTACACACAAGCTGAACAGGAACTTCTGAGACGTGCTCAAAGTGAAAGCTTCCCAGAAGAAACAGCCCAATTTCAGTTAGGTAAACCTATATCTCACTCTAGTCATCTTCTTACTCTAGCCCCAGAATATGATCACAAAGCCAGATTAGTCAGAGTAGGTGGACGCCTCCGCATATGTAAGCACTTGGATGCAACACTCTCCACCCCATTGTCTTAGATCCTGCTCACCCTCTTGTAAAGCTTCTGATACAACATTACGACAACCTCCTGTCTCATTCAGGACCCGAGCGTGTGTTCGCAGAACTGAGACGGAAATATTGGATCATAAGAGGCAGAGAGGCAGTTAAAAAACACCAACGCAGCTGCTTTGAATGTAAAAAATGGCGAGGGGAAGCCAGAAATCCCCATGATGGCAGATCTTCCCCAGTCTAATCTTAGACTGTTTTGTCCAGCTTTCTATTCGACAGGTGTTGATTGTTTTGGTCCATTCCAGGTTAAGTTCGGACGCAGATGTGAAAAACGTTGGGGAATACTGTACAAGTGCCTTACTACCAAAGCTGTTCATATTGAACTTCTATCGAGCATTGACACAGACTCCTTTCTTATGCCGTTAAGAAGGTTCATAGCTCACAGAGGGAAACCATATGAAGTGCTTTCTGACCATGGTACAAACTTCAAGGGAGGTAGCACAGAACTCCAGAATGCCTTCAGTAGACTTCACCCAGCCTTGAAAGAACATCTGGCTTCTCAGCAGATCCATTTCCGTCTAAACCCACCAAATGCACCGCATTTTGGAGGATCATGGGAGAGAGAGGTTAGGTCTATCAAGACTGCACTGCGCACCTCCCTTGGTTCTCAATCCGTGCCAGAGGAAGTACTAATCACTGTACTTGTGGAAGTGGAGGGCATATTAAACTCCAGGCCGTTGGGATATGTTTCCTCAGATATAGCAGATATATATGACACCTAATTCCTTCCTTATGGGACGTCCAACCTCTGCATTACCACAAGTTGTCTATCCGGAATCAGAAATGCTCAGTCGTAGGAGATGGCGTCACAGCCAGATTCTAATTGAAAACTTCTGGAAATGTTTCATACGGCATTACCTCCCAGACATGCAACGAAGACAAAAATGGAGAATCAGAAAACCTTCAAACTGGTGAAGTCGTGATGATTGTGGATCAACAAGCACCAAGAGCCCTGTGGCAAATAGGTACAGTAGTCAAAGTCATTCCTGGACAAGATGGACGAGTTCGCACAGCTGTAGTGAATGTCAAAGACAAAACTTACACAAGACCTGTGGCTCGTCTGATTAAACTGACTGCCCCACCTGATGACACCAACAAAGTTTAATGAGCCTTTTCTTCATTTACAAATTCGTTAAACAAATTTGGGGGCGGCTGTACAAAAGGCTAAGATTTAATGACGCTGGTGCCCTCTGCTGGACATTTAATTTGATACACTTTAGGATATACATATTGTTTCTGAATCACCTGACTATCATTCTTGTAATTTCATTGGTTTAGATCGGCGCTAAATCTCACGGCAGTTTTGTAGAGATCTCCGTGCTGATCGGGTCCGATTTGTAGTTCTTTTTGTTCATACTGTGTGCGTACATCTTAAAAGTAATTACTTATATACTCTTTCATGTTTATATTGGTAGATTTAGTTGCTGCTATGTTATATTGCTATTCTAAAAGTTTTGTTTATTCCTCTGAGGTAATTAATGCCCACATAAGCTTAATCTCACATTCATATCAGCATAAAAAGTGCTGAATTAGACTTTAAATGTTACTTCTTGAATATTATGTAATGTAATATTATGTGAGTCTATTTGAAGTGAATATGTGCATAAACCTGAGGTAAATGTACAGCTGCTGGACTTGTATAAATATGTCCTTATCTTTATGCTATTGCATTACTTTATTTTGTTCAGTATTGTTTCTACCTCATTGTATCTACTGTATATTCATTATTGTTATTATTCATTTATAGAACCACACCCATACTGATGTATGAAGCAAAAGAAAAAGTAAAGAACTTTATTGTGGACATGGACCAAGTGATTTATTGTTCTGCCTGAACAATCTGTAGCGGTTTTCACCTAGTATAAGATCCGCACCTAAACAACTTTCATACAGTTTCCTCCTGGTGGAATAGCCTGCCCAACTCAATCTGAGTCATTAGCCATCTTCAATTAATGAGTAAAAACACATCTGTTCCATCTTTATTTGACCCTCTAACTCTAGTGCTTTCTTTTCTATTTTAATTCTACTTTATTTATTTTATTTTTTATTTAAAAAAAACTAGCTTTCTATTTTGTTCATTCTATCTTCTTGTGTGTTTATACAGTATACATTAGAAGTTAGTTCTGATTGCTTCTATTGTCCTCATTTGTTGCTTTGGATAAAAGCGTATATAAATAGTGGCAAATAACTGCACCTCAGTATTGTAGTAGCTGCAATAGTATTATTGCATTAAACAGTATGAAATAATAACATGAAATTTATAATTTTTATTAATATTATTAATGGATGCTGCCATATTGGGATAATAAAACCCTCCCTACATCCACCCAAATCCTACTCGATACTTTTTTTTTTATTATTATTATTATAATTTCCTTATTTTTCAGGAAAATAAATGCATTTTCAATGTGATAAGAGATGTGAAAAAAGAAAAGAACAAATTTGCCTATAGGCGGATTCGAACTCGGGTCAATTGCGTCATAAGAAACACATTAAGCACTTCATCATCTATGCTACTGGAGCCATCGATTGCTGGCCATCTTTTGTAATGTTGTCCAGTCCAATCACACGTTGGTGGGTGGAGTTAATACTAATTGCCTCTGCCAACAAATAGACCCTATTAAAATATATTTCTTTAAAGCTGAGCAATAGGAGTCAATCCAGTGAGCCATGTAACATATTTATATAATGTTTCATCTTTTATACATTGACTCTGTAGAGTTTGTAGAGTTAGTGATGAGGTCTTGTAAAGCATCGTGATGTGTGTGGGCTGGTGGGTGGGTAGAAAGGGGCTGGGGACACATAAACACATCACACAAAAACATCCACACATACATTTTCATGTGTTAAGGGAATATAATGTGCTTCAGGACACTGATCTTCTGTTCCAATGTGGAAATGCATGGGGAAAACACCAGAAATCAAAAGATATCATGAACTGCTTTCCACGAACAGCTCACATCAAAAGAAAAATCCATCATTTACACAATATCATGGTGCTGGAAAAAAAATGCTATTTTGTGATTTTAAATTACACAACATTGAAAAAAAAAAAGTTTTTATTTCCTTTTGCTTTTGTTTTATTTAAATTATTAAAAGTTTTTGATAAGGAAACTTTCCACAATTTTGGTGCTTTGTGGATTGCATTTATTTGTATTTATCTAAAAGTTTTTAAATCAGAAACATAAGTTATTTGACTTAGAAGGTTATTATTCTATATGTAATTTATATATTAAATGTCCTTTTTCAAATGAAGCAGTAAATCTTATCATCAGACCTTCCTCTGGCAGTCCATTGTTGCTAAGCAACTAAATGGAAACGTACAGTAGAAATAGGACAGTTTGAGATTATAACACAGACCGGAAAAGCACACATACTGCAGGTGATGGATATGACAGAAAAAAAAAAAACTATTTACTCGCTGCATCATTACCAAGCACACTCAATGTTTCGCTCCTTTTAAAACTCATATTTCTTATGGTATGAGAAGGATGCTTCAGTAAATTATGTCCACACTTCACAAAAATCTCCAAATGCAAACAACCATGTTTATAAAGACCTCCTTGCCTCTCTACAACCCATGTGTCATCGCGGTTTAGTTGTCATGCCAACAAGTAATGAAATGCAAATGGCTTAGACCACTGCAGTTTTGTTCTGCATTTTATATAATAGCAATCATGAGACTGATAAGTAGCTTATCAGTGCTGCAGATTCCTGAGTGGCATAATGGTACTCAGAATAAATTAATTTATTTATTAGCAGTCCTCATTCTTCGGCCATGAGATGATTTGTGACAGCAGTGAATTGGTTATGTCTTTGCAGTCATCAAACAGTCCCTGAGAGAGAAGCATGACATGTACTGCTGGTTAATGAGGTCTATACAGGTGATGGCTGCAGGGTTTCCAGGCTTTCAGAACAAAACCTGCCCATTTTGCTACTCAAACCTATCCTGGACCATGAAAATAGAGACTCCAGCCACCACAGTCCCAATGTTTACCGGGAGCCAGAGCGCCTGACATCTTGGCAAATTTAAAAGTGCTGACTAATGCTGAACGTAAATACAGTAAGATTGTTATTGTCATGTATTCACACCGACGCTAATGATTTTTGACTTCTCCAGTCGGACATCGACCATCAGCTAGCCACCTCACGTCACAGAGGTCAGTTGATTCTCAGCACATAGAGACTCTTTCACGTAGATATCACACTATAGAGACTGTGTCTGTTCCCCGAACCAGAAAATACAAAAAACGTCCAAACCAATTTAAGAGTAACAATTTAATTGAGGTTCAACAAATAAAAAAACAGATGCAATACAGATAAACAAATGATAAAGCTTGGCTTATTAAATATCAGGTCCCTTTCTACAAAAGCACTTTTTGTAAATAATATGATCACTGATCATAATCTAGATGTGCTCTGTTAAGGGCTGCTTCTCAAAACTAGTCCAATCGTGTTTCCAGGAGGTTCCTCAATAAAAATTGCTTCACAGGGTTAAAATATAAGTTTTTTGGCAGGGTTGCCTTGGTAAAATTTGCATTTTAGGGGCTAAATATCACGTTATTATATATATAAATATATTATATTTATATAAATATATATATATATATATATATATATATATATATATATATATATATATATAAATAACCCGTAGTCTGCGGGTTGTTTTTCATGTCCGCAGTTTGAAGCAACCCCAATACCAATAACGCGATATTTAGCGCCTAAAATGCAAATTTAACCAAGAAAACTCTTCCAAAAAACTTATACTTTAACCCAGGGGAAGCCATTTTTATCAGGGAACCTCCTGGAAACGCACTTGGGCTAGTTTTGGACTAGTTTTGAGAAGCAACTGGACAGGATTTGTTGTGAAAACCTGGCAACCCTAAAGAGAGCTGCCCGGAAAATGAAGAGCAGCTGAAGGAAAACAAGACTAGAGGTATTTCGTATTGCTTGGTGGGAAAGTAACCTATCCTACAGAAAAGCATTAAAAACTGCTAGATCTGATTACTTTTTGTCTCTTTTAGAAGAAAACAAACATAACCCCAGGTATTTATTCATTACAGTGGCTAAATTAATGAAAAATAAAGCATCAACAAGTGTTGACATTGCCCAAAATTACAGCAGTAATGACTTTATGAACTACTTTACTTCTAAAATCGATAATATTAGAGATAAAATTGTAACCATTCAGCCATTAGCTACAGTATTGCATCAGACAGTGCACTATATACCCCCTGAGGAACAGTTCCACTCATTCTCTACTATAGGAGAGGAAGAATTGTATAAACTTGTTAAATCATCTAAACCGACAACATGTATGTTAGACCCTATTCCATCTAAGCTTCTAAAAGAGGTGCTTCCAGAAGTCATAGATCCTCTTCCTATTATTAATTCCTCATTGTCATTGGGATATGTACCCAAAACCTTCAAACTGGCTGTTATTAAGCCTCTCATCAAAAAACCACAGCTTGACCCAAAAGAACTAGTTAATTATAGACCAATCTCGAATCTCCCTTTCCTGTCCAAGATACTAGAAAACGTGGTATCCTCACAATAATATTCCTTCTTAGAGAAAAATGGTATCTGTGAGGATTTCCAGTCAGGATTTAGACTGTATCATAGTACTGAGACTGCTCTCCTTAGAGTTACAAATGATCTGCTCTTATCATCTGATCGTGGGTGTATCTCTCTATTAGTTTTATTGGATCTTAGTGCTGCGTTTGACACAATTGACCACAACATTCTTTTGCATAGACTAGAACACTTTGTTGGCATTAATGGAGGTGCATTAGCATGGTTTAAATCGTACTTATATGACCTCCATCAATTCGTAGTAGTGAATGAAGAGGTATCATATCGATCACAAGTGCAGTATGGAGTACCTCAAGGCTCAGTACTAGGGCCATTACTCTTCACACTTTACATGTTACCCTTGGGAGATATCATCAGGAAACACAGTGTTAGCTTTTACTGTTATGCTGATGATACTCAGCTCTATATTTCTTTGTGGCCTGGCGAAACATACCAAATTGAAAAACTAATGGAATGCATAGTCTATATAAAAAAACTGGATGATGAGTAATTTTCTTACTGCTAAATTCTGAAAAAAAACAGAGGTGTTAATTATAGGACCTAAAAACTCTGCATGTAATAACCTAGAACACTGTCTAAGACTTGATGCCTGCTCTGTCAATTCTTTGTCATCTGTTATGAACCTAGGTGTGCTATTTGATAGAAATCTTTCCTTAGAAAGCCACGTTTCTAGCATTTGTAAAACTGCATTTTTTCCATCTCAAAATATATCTAAATTACTGCCTATGCTCTCAATGTCAAATGCAGAAATGTTAATCCATGCATTTAAAACCTCAAGGTTAGATTATTGTAATGCTTTATTGGGTGGTTGTTCTGCACAGTTGGTAAAAAAAACTCCAGGTTGCCCAAAATCCAGCTGCCAGAGTTCTTACTAGAACCAGGAAGTATGACCATATCAGACCTGTTCTGTCCACACTGCACTGGCTCCCTATTAAACACTGTATAGATTTTAAAATCTTGTTTATTACTTATAAAGCCCTTAATGGTTTAGCACCTAAGTACTTTAATGAGTAGACTGCTTTAAAAGTAGACTGCTTTAAACCGGAAACATAATAGTCAATACTTAACAGGAGGGGCTTTCTGGTGGTGAGGATGAGGAGCTAAAGGCTCAGATGGGACCAAATCTACCCACTTATGAATACTAACTGTTGTGTATTGGCTTCTGTGCCTATCTTTTGGACACTAAGCTTTGAGGATACCTCAGGAGCAACCAAAAAATGTTTCTCCCATGAAACCAAGCAAACATCAGTGAACTTAGCAGTGCCAAAGTCAACTGTGTTGTTGCTTAACATCACCTGAGTCTGGGGCAAAAAGTGGAATTTGAACAAACAAAAAGATCACAGCCAATGGCCAACTAGCACACACTGTCCTTATGTGTCTGCGTGAGAGGAGATGACTTTCTAAAGCAGCAGGTGGCAGTGTACTGCAGCATTCGCATTTAATGCTCAACAAATAGATAAAATAGAAATAGAATAGAGAGTGCTAGAGTTAGATGGTCAGGTTACCCTATTTAAAATGTAATATTGTAACTATTGCAATTACTTTACTAAAGTAACTGATTATATTTAATCACTTTTTGATTAGGCCTACTTTTCTACATTTCTAATATTTTTTTTTTTTTTCAAACATGTAAAGCAGCAGGGTTAACCTTACAGTAGATCTCCACATTAATTACTGTCAGACTTTCAAAATCACTCATCACTTCAATCAAGAGTATAATTATTTCATTTTAAAGCATAGCCAACATAGAATCAGACTTTAACACCGCCTTTACTTTGAGACCGTTTTGAGGTTAAATACAGATTTAAAAACATAACAAGGTATAGTTTAATAGCAATGATACTGTTTTTGAAATCAAATCTTTGCATAGCTATTAACAGGAAACACTGGCATCTACAATGCTTCCGTAGAAACAGTTAATCTTAAAAAATAAAATAAAAAGCAAATACACAAACCCAAATAGGAAACAAAACAGTTATAGTGTAAAGTATCCTGACAGTGTAAAGTATGCAACAGTTAGTGAAATACTGGAAACAATTCAATCAAATGTGCATGTGTTTACAAATATTCAGATATAGCCACCCTTTGTAATCATTTACATTTTTATAATTGAATTATACAATCGGACTACACTGGTCAGACTCTGTAATGTGTGCAGCAGTTGAACAAGTATTGCAGGAGACTCAGTGTATTTAGTAGACTACTGTATTCTCTAGCCTAGGTTTGGGGAGTAATACACGTTAGATAACCTTTTTAACCGAGCCAAATGACTGAGTCAGAATAAGAACCGGTTCTCTGCGCCTAAGCCTATTAAAAAAAAAAAAAGAGAGACCTGGTGAAGTGATTTATTGTGGTTAGATGGGGAATCCCTGCAGTGTGTGTGAGACTGACAGTGGATCAGGACTGTAAACCCACAGTCAGCTCAGAAGAAGAGTATTATTCACATGGAGCAAAAGATTCGTCCAGGAGAGATTCATTTCAGTGCGTGATGGGGAATGGGCTCTGCTCCGAGAAAGCAGGTTCTCCCAGGTAACATTATATTCACTTTATCGGCTTTATGTTTCTAAGAAACCAGAGGTACCAGCAAGGACAATAACACTTCCAAGCCATTAATATGAATATGAATATAAATATGACTATGAACTAAATTTCGTCTAGACTACTGTGAAATGTAGTCAGACTGTCTCTCTGTCGTGCTGTGTCGGATTAATTAGGTTAATCTATTATGTTTCTCTTCTGACGTAAACTTCCCTGTAATCCAATTGAAAGGAGAGTGCACTTCAGTGTTATTAGAGAAAACAATTTCTGTCCAACTATTAATATTTTTGTATCCAAAATAAAAGTTTTTGTTTACATACTATATGTGTGTATACTGTTTACATTTATTATGTATATGTAAGTACATACACATACAAACAGTATATATTTCAAAATATTTACATGTATATATTTATATTCATATAATTTATATTATATATAAATATATTTAAAATAACAACTTAAATATTTTTTTCTTAAATATATACATGTATGTGTGTGCATTTATATATACATAATAAATATACACATATTATGCGACCAATTTCTTTATTTTATTTTGGATGTGATTAATCGTTTGGCAACACTTTTTTGGCAACATATTATCTCTCAATTATATATATATATATATATATATATATATATATATATATATATATATATATATATATATATATATATATATATATTATTGAGAGAGAGAGACAGAATTAATAATAATAATAGGGAGAGAGAGCAAGAGAGAGAATTAAATATAATATATGTATACTAATATTATTGTATAATTATTATATGCTATAAAAATATTTTACATGTATGCCATACTGTTATTTACATGTTGTTTTTTTACATTTCAACAGTAGTGGAGCCGTCTCTTAGCACTGATTCATCTTCATCATCAACACCACCTTCATCGTGTAATAACTCTGCTGTGCCGCTGATCATCATAACAGCTCCGTCTCGAGAAAACCTCTTAGAGATGCCCACGGGTCTGAAGATAGCAGATGCGAATAAAGAGCAGCGGCCCATGGGAGGTCCGGTGTTTGTTGGTCGGGGCCGTTTTGTCACAGGCTCAGCCTGATTTACACAGGTATGAAATAAAAATTTTATTAATGTAGTCATGGGGGTAAATGTTACAGAGTTAAACTTAAAACTTTTTTTTTTCTTTTACATCACTGGCTATGTAAAAATAACAAGTAGACTACCACATGACAGGACAACAGGTATTCTGAATAAAATATTGAAATTTGAAACTTCCACATCATTGCATTATGTTTTTATTCACAATTTGTAAAGTGTCCCAACTTTTTTGGAATTGGGTTTATATTATAAATAAGAATATAAATAATTATTTAAAACACATCTGCTATGCTCCACCTGTTTTATACTCTTTAACTATTAATCTAGTATTTAAATAATAAAAGGACACAAGGAAATAAAACTAGTTAGGGAAATGCAGGAGGGTGAAGGAGTTTGAGAAGATGAACTGGATCGGAGAGGGAACGTATGGAATCATTTGTGAGTCTCATAGAATAACGGATAATGGTCAGATACATTACATATTTATTCAGATATTATGTGTCATTATATCAATAATCTGTCATCCACAAATACCATTATTATTAAACAGTTGTGCTGCTTTGATAACCCGCTGAAAAAAAAAAAAAAAAAAACTATTGACACCATCACAGAATTTGTAAGGGATTTACTAGTTATAATGGCACTTGTATTGGTTTTAATAGAAACTGTAATAGACTCTGAAAGTGAAATTGACATTCAATTGACTCTGTGGGTTACTACTGGTAATTGGTTGCCTGTTATTTGTAGCTTGTTATAGCCACTGAATCATAATGGAATATTTCCTAAAACACACTACAGAAAAGCATTTTTTAAATGGTTTTAATGGTTAAAAGTTGATGCTTTGTAATGGTGTTTGTAGTGGAAACCATTCAAAATTTCTGCAATGGTTTCTATTGTTTTTTTTTTGTTTTGTTTTTTTTGTTTTTTGTTTTTTTGGCAGGGATTTCTTGATTAATTTCTTGATTTGTGATTTACAGACCAAGCACGTGATACAAGGACAAATTAAATTGTTGCCCTGAAGAATGTGCGAAAGTTGGACAGTTGGATCTTAAAATGGAAAATTTTTGACGCTCTTTTCCACCAGTGGGAGTTGCTATTCACTGACAAGTTTGCTTTCTTCGTGTCCGCTAAAAATGAAGTTGCATCCGACTGTCTAAATAGGGAAAAGAAGAAACTGAGGTTTACAAGCACAGCTCTTACTAGCTGGTCTCCATTACACACACAAACTTCAGTGGTTCTTATATGTACTCAAGTAGTTCAGGTTTATTTGTATAGCAGCTTTTGACAATAACACAGCTTCAAAGAAGCTTTACAGAGTGGATTACTACTTGATATATCTCATTACTGTAATATAAAATAACACATTTCTAGGAATGAGATTAGAGGTTTAAGTATTTTTATCAGGGAGCTGCAGTAGTCTTATAATCCCTCAGCGAGCAGGCCAGAGGTGACTGTTGCAAGAAATGAAAAACTATACACTATATTGTTCAGGTTGTAAAAATTAAACTGTCTGGGTTTACAGATTAGGTAGACATTGGTAGAGTTTGGGAATGGTATCAGTTTACCTTCACATGGTTAAAAGAGGTGTGCAGAAAAGTAATCATTTAGCTACAGCAGTCACGTGGCACAGGTTGTGATTGTAGACCTCAACATTGAGTGAGGGAAGTGAAACTGACCAAGCGCGCTATCAACAAGCCGGAATGTTGCAGCTGTAGTGATTATGATGGATTAATTCATGATAGAGGATTGCATAAATACGGCAAAGAGAGGCCATTCAAGGCTTTTAAGTTATTTCTTAAAGTTGATACCCAATCTGAGAGATAGCCAGTGAAGAGAAAATAAAATTACATTATATTTTAGCACCTCATGTGATTCCAAGTTTCTTGATAATCTTCCTCGGGAGAAGCAAATAAAATAAAAAAGCTGAGGACCTAATACTGATCCTTGTGGCACTCCATACTTAACCTGTGCTTGGTCGACATTTCTTCGTTAGCTAAAACATGCTGCTAGTGATCAGATAGGTAGGCTCTGTGCCAGCATAATTCTCAAGACAAAATGTTGTGGTCTATGTGTTAAAGGCAGTAGGCTACTAAAAGGGAGATGCAGCTTTGGTCAGATGATAAGAGCAAGTAATTTGCAGAAAAGTGCAGTCACTGTCCTGAAGGCCTGAATCCTGCCTAAAAGGCTTCACTGAAACTGTTTTGCTGCAAAGATAAACAGTTAAGTGTCACTCCACTATTTTTCCTAGTATTTTCAGTTAAATTTGAATATTTGATATTATATATATTCTCCAGGATCAAGCTCTGTTGGTAAAGGCTTTGTTCACTGCCAACTGGAAACTCTTTGGGGTTGGAAAGTGATTAGTTAATAACAATGAGAAGAGGGTTTAATATGCAAGTGTAAATGAATACATAGCCAGTCAGGATTAAAGGCAAGATTTTAAATATATTATATAAACTATAATGATTTGGAATAATGCACACAAGTCATATGGGTTTCTTTTATGGTGTTTTTGTTGGAGCTTGACAATCCCAGATAATATAACCAACTGAGTATCTGTATAAACAGAAACCTTGAATGGTATTTATTTTGTGTATCTGTTTAGTGATACCAATCAGCAGTCTGAGGGAAATTAACTTATTGCTCAGATTGAGACACGCAGTCGCCATTCTCTTATGTCATAAATCAGAATAGATTGTTATTCTGTTATTGGTTGGTAAAGACACTGAGAAAAAAAAGGGAAAAAAAAGAAAAAAAAGAAAAGAACATGCTGTGTTTTAGTTCTGCTGTAAAATTCAGTATTTTTCCAACACTTTGGTATGTGTCATCAGCACCTGCATCATGCATTTAAAGTGAGATCAGTACTGCCTCATTTCCTGTCCGTCATTTCATTGAAAATATACTTGAACTCCCCCTACATAATTTTTCAGATCAACAACAAATTGTGGTTTGACTATCTTCAGACAATTTTTGTAAAAACATTTTGATAGGTTAAACTGTTTATATATAATGCATTTAATTAAATGTCAATGATATATTACTATTATTTGTGTTTTAATATTATTCTTTTCTTTTTTTCTGTGTTTTTCCACAGGTGAAGTGTATAGTTCTTCAGCTGCTTAAAGGTCTGGAATATTTACATCACAACTTCATTCTTAACAGGTTTGAGTGTGTTCTTTCAGGCTTGTTTTCTTCATTAAAACATTTCCATGTCTTCAACTTGCACAAAAGGGTCATTCCTTGTCAACTCAACCAAAGGGTCCCAGGCTCAAATTTTAGATTTGACAAATGTTTTTACAGAAGAAA
Source organism: Carassius auratus (assembly GCF_003368295.1). Taxonomy (NCBI): domain Eukaryota; kingdom Metazoa; phylum Chordata; class Actinopteri; order Cypriniformes; family Cyprinidae; genus Carassius; species Carassius auratus. The sequence continues at coordinate 21,684,605 of NC_039267.1, forward strand.
GATAGACCTGTATAGTGATGAAATCTAAAATGTGAAATACGACGGATGTATATTTACGGTGTAATCCACAATTTTTTAGAGTGGGTTCAAAAAAACATTAATGATTATGTTACTTTTACTCAGATATTAATTAGTAGGTCTGTATAGAAATTTTGTATTTTTTTGTTTTTGCAATATGTGCCAGTGGTGACCATTCAAAAATAGAGAAACTTTTCAAGTTTTCTGTCCATACTTTGTTATACCTGTAATTCTAGAAATATATAATATATTGCATTATGATTTTATGTTTTATCCCTTAATAAACTTTTTTTTTGGAATCATAATTGTCAAGGCCCTGCATCCATCAGTCCCAGGATCTCAATGAAACTCTGTGTCTAGATTGTTGAATATTACATACTTTCAGTGGCTGAAAAAAAGCAAATGTTGTTTACTGTGTTTACTGCTGATGCTTATTGTATTTAAAGTGGTATGTCTGAAGAATAAGTGTCACACACATTTCTAGCTTTCTTCAGAAAACGTATTAGCAAAATCAAAAATATGAGTCAGGGGAATTTTTTTAATGTGGTAGATTTGACAGAATGACCCAAACTAATTTTCCTTCTCATGTTTATGAGACCAATAATTAAATATAAATAATGTTGAACTTCTGATAATTAGATTTCTTAATTCTCATATTGATATTTATCAAAGAAATCAATAATTACCCTTTCATAATTTAAAACATAGGTGATTATTATGAAATCATGCAAATAGTATGTATTTGCAGGGAAAATGTGATTTAATAAATAATTGCACAATGTGAAAATTTTTAAGTCTTATGAAATTAGGCTTCATTTTCTAATATTTCTTTCTTGATTTTTGGATTAAAACATGATTTAGTCATGTCCCTGATCGTTTTCTAAGATTCACCCACCTGTTCTGAATAAGAAACACAATAATCTGTTGTGTGTGGACGTCTGTCTGGTGGTTTTTCCACAGCTGACTTCGGTCTGGTGTGTTTACGGTATCCCGCCACAGCCCATGACTCCTCCAGTAGTCACACTGTGGTAAGCAGATGAACTTCATGCTGATTAGCCTCTCTATCATCCTGCTAATCCTTCAAATCCCTCTTTCCATCACTGACAATGTTTTCTTCACAGGTATCGAGCTCCAGAGCTCCTCCTAGGGACCAAGACGCAGACCACTGCCCTGGACATGTGGTGAGAACTGGACAAACAGCGCTAGAATAAAGTCTGCAATCAGACTGACTTTTTAGATGTTACTCAAGACAGAGAGGGAAGGGAGAGACCTAAGACATACACTACCTGTCAAAAGATTTACGACAGTAAAACTTGTAATGTTATTTTAAAGAATCTCTTCTGTTCAGCAAAATCAGTAATATTGTGAAATGTTTACTATTTAAATAACTGCTAATTTAATTTATTCCTGTGATTTCATGGATTATTTGTCACACTTCATCAAACTAATTGCATACAAATTGCAGTTTTTAAATGATCATTTAATTTCTTAAGGGAAGGAAATCTTTCCAAACCTACCTGAACCTACTTTAAAAACGAATTGGCCCCTCCTGTTAAATCGTTAAAGAGCTGTGATTAACCACATTATTTTAGAAAGCAGAGTTTAATTTCACTAGCCACTCGCAGACCTGAATACTGTTGGACCTGTCCCGATGGAAGCATGAATCCTGCTCTCTATCAGGACATCCTGAAGAAGAATGGACAGCTGTCAGTTTGTGACCTCAAGCTCAACCGCACTTGGTTTATGCAACAGGACAGTGATCCCAAACACACCAACAAGTCCACCTCTGAATGGCTGGAAAACAAAACTAAAAGTCCCGACTTAAATCCAATTGAGATGTGGTGGCATGACCTTAAATAGTCCATTCATGCCGGAAAACCTTCCAATGTGTCTAAATTAAAACAAATCTGCAAAGAAGAGTGGGCCAATATTCCTCCACAGCGATGTGAAAGACTCATTGCCAAACGCTTGATTGTAGTTGATTCTGCAAAGGGTGGCACAACCAGTTATTAGATTTATGGGGCAATTACTTTTTCACGTAGTGCCAGGCAGGTTTGGACAGCCTTTTTTACCTTAATAAATTAAACAAAAATATCTTTGTGTAATATTAAAATTAGTTTCATCTTAATCTGTTAAAAAAATAAATATGGAAGGGGCAAAAACTTCTTCATGACACTGTATACATACTGTATATACACACAACATCCGGAAAGTATTCACAGCACTTCACTTTTCCACGTTTTATGTTACAGCTCTATTCCAAAATGGATTCAATTGAATATGTTCCTCAAAATTTGAAAATCAATTCATAATGACAATGTCAAGTCAAGTCAAGTCAAGTCACGTCACCTTTATTTATCTAGCGCTTTAAACAAAATACATTACGTCAAAGCAACTGAACAACATTCATTATGAAAACAGTGTGTCAATAATGCAAAATGATAGTTAAAGGCAGTTCATCACTGAATTCAGTGATGTCACCTCTGTTCAGTTTAAATAGTGTCTGTAAATTTATTTGCAATAAAGTCAACGATATCGCTATAGATGAAGTGACCCCAACCAAAGTCCTTTCAGGCAAGTCGTGCCACTCGGCCGCCATCTTGGCAACGCCTCTGGGCAGCTATTTCAGAATAACAAGACCAGCTTCTATCTAAATGAATGGGCAGAGAGTCAGAACTACACTTTCACAGGTCACCGGGACATAAAAACAGCATGTATAGAAACAGCAGTGAAATATGATAAAAATCGCTGAAAAAATTTGATGACTTTGCCCCAAAATAAGGTTTAAAACGCCTTTTTCCCCACAGGTTATACCTTTACTACACATGCACAAGGGTTCCTCAACTGTGCGCATACGTCAGTGGAACCAGACGATAGGCTTAAATGTTTCCCGACATGACTGTTAAAAGCAGATGATTGGCTTTCCAGCGAGAGGGGCAGGACATTTGCACACAACCGCCATCTTTGCCGTTACGGGTTTTCCTTATATATATGTATTGAGGATTGAGGTGAGAATTGACATGTCTCTTATAAACTGTCTCTGTTCCAACTAAGCAAGCCAGAGGCGACAGCGGCAAGGAAACGAAACTCCATCGGTGACAGAATGGAGAAAAAAACCTTGGGAGAAACCAGGCTCAGTTGGGGGGCCAGTTCTCCTCTGACCAGACGAAACCAGTAGTTCAATTCCAGGCTGCAGCAAAGTCAGATTGTGCAGAAGAATCATCTGTTTCCTGTGGTCTTGTCCTGGTGCTCCTCTGAGACAAGGTCTTTACAGGGGATCTGTATCTGGGGCTCTAGTTGTCCTGGTCTCCGCTGTCTTTCAGGGCAGTAGAGGTCCTTTCTAGGTGCTGATCCACCATCATGTCTGGATACGTACTGGATCCGGGTGACTGCAGTGACCCTCTAATCTGGACACAGACTGGATCTGGTGGCTACGGTGACCTCGGAATAAGAGAGAAACAGACTAATATTAGCGTAGATGCCATTCTTCTAATGATGTAGCAAGTACATCAGGTGTTATGGGAAGTGTTTCCGGTTCCGGTTTACCTAATTAATGCAGCCTAAAAATCCTTTAACGGATTTGGATATTAAAAGCATATTAGTATGTTATGTGTAAGCCAGGTTAAAGAGATGGGTCTTTAATCTAGATTTAAACTGCAAGAGTGTGTCTGCCTCCCGAACAATGTTAGGTAGGTTATTCCAGAGTTTAGGCGACAAATAGGAAAAGGATCTGCTGCCCACAGTTGATTTTGATATTCTAGGTATTATCAAATTGCCTGAGTTTTGAGAACGTAGTGGACATAGAGGATTATAATGTAAAAGGAGCTCATTCAAATACTGAGGTGCTCAATCATTCGGGGCTTTATAAGTGATAAGCTATATTTTAATTTGTTTGATAGGCAGCCAGTGCAGTGTTGACAATGTGAAAGAAGTTTGTTTGAAATCTTTGCAAATTTATTAAAAGTAAAATAATAATAATAATAATAAATACATAAATAAATCACATGTAAATAAGTATTCACATCCTTTGCAATGACAGTCAAAACTGTGCTAGTGTGCATCTTGTTTCCACTGATCATCCTTGAGCGGTTTCTCCAGCATGACTGGAGTCCACCTGTGGTACATTCAGTGGATTGGACATGATTAGGAAAGGCACACATCTGTAAATATAAGGTCCCACAGTTAGCAGTCCATGTCAGAGCACAAGCCACGCCATGAAGTCCAAGGAGCTGTCTGTAGACCTCCGAGACAGGATTGTATCGAGGCACTGATCTGGGGAAGAGTGCAGAAAAACATTACTTCATTGAAGGCTCACGGAAGCATGTAGTCCCTGTTCCCTTCAACGGAAGAAGTTTGAAACAACCAGCTCCATTATCATATATACAGATGGGAGAAACCTACAGAAGGACAAACATCACTGCAACCCTCCACTGATTAGGGTTGTAAAAAAAAAAAAAATTTAGAATATACATCGAATTTAAAATATAAATCCACATTCAAATTTGATGTGTGCATCAAGCAGTTTTATCAGTGGCACACAAGATGCGATGACGATGCAAGTGTCATTGCATTTTAAGTCTTTTATTTTTACCTATCCATGTTGAACCCACTGAATGCAGCGCTGCTAAGTTATTTATTCTTTTTTACATCAAATCTGAAACCAAGCTGTTCACACAGAATTCATATTTATCGCTTTTTCTAGAGGGACATCTATCGCACGAGAGCGGCATGTTCAGAAAGCCATGTCAAATTCTTGCCTTGAGACTTTATGGTGGTTTTCCCCATCCCAATGCATATCATGTTTTTAAATGGAAAAAAATACTCTTTGTGATTGGTTTTCGGTCATTTGTATTACACTATGTGTACACGATGCTGTTTTGTTTCTAATTATTTAAGCAACTGAATTATATATGGTTTATAAAACATTATTTTAAACACTATGCACTTTTTTCAAAGTTTGTTATTGTATTTCTTGGCAGAAACGTGCATTACTAATTTGCTCTATGTGTCCTCTTGTGGCCTCGGGAGACAAGGGGCTGTTTTTCAGCGGCAGGGACTGAGGGACTCGTCAGAGTACAAGAAAAGCTCAATGCACCCAAATATTCAGATAGCCGTAATGAAAAGCATTAAGATCATTCAGAAGCTGAGACTGGTTCACCTTCCATCAGGACAGTGACCCTAACTAGTGGTCAAAAGGGCTTATAGACCACTCTGTGAATGTCCTTGAGAGCCTGGGATTGAACAGTCAAATGTTTCTGGAGAAACCTGAAAATGTGCGTCTACCCCCATCAACCCTGACAGAGCTTGAGAGGCGAAGAATGACAGATAATTGTTAAATGATGATGATCAAAGCGTGTCGCATCATACCAAAAAGCTTGAGGCTGTAATTGGTGTCAAAGGTGTATCAACAAAGTATACATTTGTAAAGATTTCAAACAAAAACATTTAACGTTGTCATTATTGGATATTGTTTGTAGAATTTTGAGGAAAATAATGAATGTAAATTCCTTTTGGAATAAGGCTGCAACGTAACAAAATGTGAAGTGCTGTGAATACTTTATGGATGAGTGACATATTAAAGTTAGCAGAGGTTGAACTATAAAGAATCGATTGTCTGTTGGTTTAAAGTCTGAAGTTGTAGATCCTTCTGTAATGTTGTCTGTCTTTTGTTACGCATCAGTTTAGAGAGACATTGATATCACAGAAACAACTGTAGCAGAGTCCAGTGGTGTGTTGAGTTCTTCATGAACATGTCTGTTCTCCTCATGCAGGGCTGTTGGCTGCATCTTTGCTGCGCTTCTTGCCCATAAACCTCTTCTGCCTGGAGCCTCAGAGATCCAGCAGGTGGATATGATGGTCCAGCTGTTGGGAACACCGAATGAAAGCATCTGGCCATTAATGATAACGTGTGTCTAACAGAGCCACAGCGAAAGATTGTTTAGATAGCTCCTACTTCAGGGAGAAACCCTTGCGTAAGTGCTTCCTAGTTTTACACATTTCTCTATATCAGATGCTGTCTCAGGCCGAGTTTCTGACTGTGACTCCCATGATTCACTCTGCAGCTTGTGAACCAGAGCTGACGCCCATGTTTCCTCACCACAGAAACAAACCAGGAGCTTCTGGGACAGAAAACCAAATGTCCTGCTGCCTGTTATTCTCCATTCTTATACTCGTAAGATATTGTACAAATTAAAGTTCAGTCTGGCAGAGATGAGATACAGTGTAAATAATACAAACAAATCCTAGTCAGCGGAGCTATGAGCAGATGCTGCTGCTTGTTTTGTACAAATATATAAAAATAAAAAAAAAGAGTCATTTATATAAAACATGTCACCTTTGAGGAGTTGATTGTGGGCTTGATCTGCTTCGTATTCTTGTTGATCTGTGAATCAGCCAGATTACTTGAAATATTAATGAGCTGTTGGCAGTTGTTTTCTGTCTTTGTCCAACAGAGAAGGTAATCAGAAGTTAAGCTCCTCCGGTTATAGATTTGATATTTACAGATATGATAAATGTGGTATTCAAGGACGTCAGGAAAATATGAGGCTCGTAACATTTCTGTGTTATTTGTGGGTTAAAGGGTCTTCATAGGAATGAGCTTGAAAAGCTGTCTGCTCTCCGGACTCTATTCTCAGATTAAAGTAGTCCTCCTCTGAATGAGAAATGAGTGAATGAGTTTTCCTCGGCAGGGAACAGCTGATGACTGCCTTCAGACCCCTCCAAAAACATTCAGCTAAAGAAACAATGTCAATAAGATATTGAGCTGGATCCTGTACAATGATGGTAGCTGAACAAATTCAGAGTTACAGGATTAGTTTTGAGTTGACAAATCCAAACCTCTCCAATCCGGCTTTGTTGGTACCATGATGCTGTTCATCAACTTTCTTTGTCAATTCAGGCTTTGATCCTGAGTTTGTGGAGCGCGTGCACATAAATGTGTGACATCACTGGTGAACAGCCAATCACGAGCCACGCAACACAAAGCAAGTTTGATTTACTTCTCGTGAGAGACCCAGCGAGATTCAAGACTAAAGGTTAAAGGTTTTGCTAAATGTTAAGAGATTTGAAGAACATGACACATTTAAATGTCATATGAAAAATGAAGGAGGACTAATAAAACAAATGATCTTGCTGCATCAGTGTAGTCACAAGTGGAACTCGTTAACTTAGTTTATACATTTGAAAATATATAGTGATAGAGACTTGAACATGTAAGTTCAGATTTGAAATTTTTAAAATAGTTCAATCTTTTGATACTACAGCTTATTTATATTACATGATCTGTATACATTAATATTTATTTAAAATAATTTATAATAACTTTTAAACTAAAATTGCTTGTGTGTAAGAGATAAATAATAATATGTATCACAATGATTATATAAATCATAAAATGACTCAGTTATTATCATTAAAGCCAGATAATTTTTGGCTATAACTGAAATTTTTTAGTATAAGTGACCTTTAATTTGGAGCAAGATAAACTGGAGTGACTTTGTGTCAGACATGTGTCACTTCTCTCACATCTGATTGGTTCACCTTCAGTCTGAGATCTTGAATCCAGAACATAACCTGACCCGGAGCAGGTTAGCCGTGCAGCGTAAGATACCATGGCAATGAACACCGATTAAAGCCAAGCTACTTTCATAGTAGCTAAAACCCAGGGTTGGCGGAAACTAAGCTGAAACATAGCTGGCTAGCCACCTAATCCAGCTTCATGGTACAGGCCCCTGGTATTGTGAGGCACACAAGATTCATATCTGGATAGGTACATAGTGTTTAATTCTTGCACATTTTCTGCACAGCATTATGCATTCAACTTCTCAAATGAATAGTCTGCTTTTTTCTGGAAACATACACAGCATGTTCATAGAAAATGATCCTTTGCTGTAATGTTACAGAGCTACTGTCAGAAGGCAGGTTTCTCCATTTTAAGCAGCGTGGATAGACTGAAGTAAATACACACAAACAATGCACAAACATGTTTTTTTTTTTTATCAGATCAGGTTAATGTTATCCTTCAAGATGAATGACAGCTGTAACACACTTCTGCTTGATCAGCTGATGGTGAGTCTGTCAGATACACAGCCAGGTCACATTTCAGCCCGGACTCTGAAAACACTGTAAAACATTACTGTCGGAATAGATGTAAAACAGACTTGGTTTCTGTTTAATTGTGAGGTTTAACGTGACCCGGCCGTGTCTTTGAGAGATTCACCCAGACAATGTTTAGACAGTAAAGTGCTGTAATAGTAAGCTGGACACAGAACATACTGATGAAGCTCAAACAGGTCGGCACTCAAAACCATCCAAAAACAGAATAAATTAACATAAATACCCATCGGCGAGAGCTGTAATGTTGGTAGACGGTTCAGAATAAAGGGCAGACGGACAAAATCTTTATAAAATGAATACTTCAACAAACTTGATTACGTAAACACCACTTCACAGCAAGCTCCATGCTCGGTCCCATCTGCTGACTGTGAGGGGTGTAGTGTTGGGCGGTTAGGTTCGTTTAGAGCTCAGAGTCCTGCCGTGGTGTGTTAGCCCTCCTGTCCAAAATCCTCTGTGAACTTCTTCACCTTCAGCAGGTCTTCAGTGTTGACTGTGGGGCGTGTGGTCGCCAGAGAGCGCAGCATGTCAGACTTACACACACACACACACACACACACACGCAAATGCAATTTATAATCAAATGTAATACATGAATAAATGTCATTTATTTCTGTGATGTGCAGCTGTATTTTCAGCATCATTACTGCAGTCTTCAGTGTCACATGATCTTCAGAAATCATTCTAATACATTATTATTATTATTGATGCTCAGTTATTGTCAGTGTTAAAAAATAGTATTTGCTGCTTCACTTTTTTTGTGGAAGACATGATGCATTTGATTTCAGGATTCTTTGATAAATAGAAATTTCAATAGCACAACATTTAACTGAAATTAAAAAGAGGTGTTAGTTTTCTAACATTTGTCTTTCATTGATTCGTTCTAATTCATCTTCTTCATCTTTTAAATGTTCCTTTCTAAAATGTCCTACTGCATACAAACACTCAGAAAGATTCACACAGAGATCGGTCATGAGTCAGATTCACACACAACATTTAAACACTGGGTTCACAAAAATCATTTCCTGTTTAGGAAAGTTTTTCAACATTGCATCAGCTACTGATGAACATGTTCATTTGTATTAGTATTATCATTTTTTGTCATCTGATCTCAATAATATTTGAGTCATCTCAAGATCTGCTTTCTTTCTTTTCTTTAGTTAGGTTTGAAATAAGTTAGAAGTGCTTTTGTTTCTTTCTCTTGGGTTGATATGTATTGGTTTTTTGTTAGTTACTTTTTCTGAGTTGTAAATATTTGTACATATGGCTTGTCTCTTTAATGATTTATGTTCTTATAAATATATTTTGGTAGTTACATGGATTATTTTCACTTTGTACAATAAATCACATTTGTTGGCAGTTTCTGTGCATCGTCTCTTTCTGCCTCCATCAGTTTTACAGATTTCTCCTTTTACCCCCAGACCATCTTAAGAGGGTCGTAACAGACACATGTGCACATTCAAGGTCCTCTGTTGGTTGTGGTCACATGACATGCAGGTTAACAAATAAAGAACAATTCTGTGTGTGGTTTATTTGAATTCGATTTAAAATAACTCCAGAAGCAGAATACCCTAACCCTAAAGTTTTCATTGAACATCTTTCTGATTGAATCAATTATTAGCTTAAACTTACAAACCCCCTGCAGTTTGGGAAACCTTGATGTTAAACAGAATATATTTTCTTTATTTTGGTACAAAATAATTTGGTACAAGATGACCCTATTTAAATCAATGTGAAGAACCAGACAGGACAAAAGTAATCTAAAAGTAGCCTGAATATATTACCCAATGTGTAATTTAATGGATTATGTTACTAATTACAATTTCTGTCATGTTAATTGGAATCAGTAACAGATTACAATTTCTAATTACCAAGCTCTATATTTTTTAAATAGAAAACAGTTGTTTTATTTTAATGAGAACATTTTAATCTAGGCATCATGCGGTAAACAAATTAAAAGTGCATTCGCTGACTGTCTGATTTATATTGTCAGGTTGTTTTTATCAGCAGGCCAATAAACAATAAGACATGTTTATTCATTTTTGAAAAACATTCATAATCAGAGCAAGTAAAGTGAATATCGATGAGCAGAACTAGGTATTTTATTTTCTCAGTGGTTATATACTGTACGTGTAACCAGCAGATGATGCCAAGCAGACCAGACTGTGTAGTGATAGTCAAACTGACAGGGAGACGGTCAGGATCTCACCATGCACACGATGGGCTCCAGCAGCTTGTCCCCAGGGACATCCATCCAGGTCATCTCTATGGCTTCAGGGTCACCGGGGGAGCACGGGGTCAGGAGGTCATCCACCATCACATAGCTGTTACTGCGAGACGGGCCTCGCACCTGACCAGCCGAGAGCACAACACACATTCAACTCTCTGTTCTAGATCTGTGATGACTGAAGGGGTCATATGATGCCATTTAAAGTCTTCCCAGAGTTACACGCCGTTACAGTCAAATGGTTTGTTCCTGAATGATTCGGTTTAAGCTCAATGACTCACTCATTAACAGGCACTTGTTGCCACCTACTGGTGGTTTTAATTTCACATTTTGACTATTTCTTTCATGTCTTAAATGATTACAAATATCAGTATTCAATATTTTATGTTAAAAGCAAAACATTATTTATGCATCTGTAACTTCTGAGATACATTAAACTGTGTGCAAATACATCTAAATATCACTTCAGATGCAGACATGTTTTCTTTTGTTGGAATTAAAGACACTAAGTACAGATAAAGTGCGTTGTTTTCTTTTATTCATTTATTTATTATTTTATTGTTTATAAATGTATTATTTATTAATTTATATTTATTTGCTCCTTTTTGTTTTTAATTTAATTGTACTTGTATTATTTATTTATTTTAATTCATACTTAAGTACAATAAATATCACATACTTTAAGACTTTTACTCAAGTAATATTCTAAACGGCGACTTCTACCAAAGTCATTTTCTGGCAAGTTATCTGTACTTTTACTTGAGTATGACTTTCAGGTACTTGATGCACCACTCTACATAAGATCGTAAAGTCAAAAAGACTAAAGTCTCAAACACAAAGAGATATTCGGTATCACTTTATTTTACAGTCCTGTTCCTCATGTACATACTATGTTTTTATTATAGAAATTACAATAACTATGTAATAACTAGGTACTAACCCTGAACCTACCCCTAAACCTCACCCTACCCCACGTAGTTACCTTGTATTACCAGCACTTTCTTAGATAAATACACTGTAAGTACACAATAAGTACATGTTAGTACACGTACTGTAAAATAAAGTGCAACCAGATATTCTTTATAAAAGTTAAGACTCGTCCACACTTTCCTGAAACGTCATTGTGTGGGAAGATTTGCATAACAACGCTTAAATGTTTGAGACATATTAATAAACATTATTTATGCTTATTAGACGCTGTGTGTTTCCAAACATGGTAAAGGGCATAACATTTCAGTCACACGCTTGAGGTATTCGGCCAATCACAACGCACTGGATAGCTGGCCAATCAGAGCACACCTCGCTTTTCAGAGAGATGAGCTTTGTAAAGATCGAGGCATCTCAGAAAGACGGAGCTTAGAGAAGAAACAATAGTGTACAGTATGTGGAAAATAATGTGGTTTTAAAACCTTAAACCACATAAACACCAAATAATCTTATTTTAAGCATTATACTATTATACTATAACTATTGTAAAAAGTAGATCCAGACATAAGTCATGTTAAGGCTCAGTTTCCTCCGGTACCTTTTTGAAGTGTGTAGCGGACTGCACTTTCCTCACAGGCTGCATGAGAGCGTCTCGCACGATGATGCTGATATCGGCTCCGGAGTATCCGTCTGTCTTGTGGGCCAGCTGACGCAGGTCTGCCTCGCTCAGGCTGTGAGGCGTGTTTCCCAGGTGTAAGCGAAACATGGCCGCTCTGGCCGGCTCCTCGGGGAGCGGGATGTAGATGCGCTTCTCAAACCTGCACGGCCAGCAGGAGGACTCCACAGATTACAGACTGGAGCTGAAACATGAGCACTTCTCTACTCTGAAAGCGTTTATCAGACTGACCTTCTGCGAATAGCAGCGTCAAGCACCCAAGGAATGTTAGTAGCACCGAGCACTAATACCCCATCGTTGTTATTCCCAACACCTGCGGAAGAGAGACGCCCACAGACCATCAGAAAGAAGAGCTTGTGAGGAAACCCTGCATCGCTCTGTATGGGGGTCCATTCATTTCTGATCACACTTCGTTTTCAGGTGTGCTACACACGTAACATGTGTTTACTATTATAATAACAATAAATTATTATTTATTACATGCAAGTAACACTACTACTGACCACATAGGAAGTACATGTAGTTAAATAATATTACTCATATATTAATCTTAAATGTATTACACTGTAACCAGGACGCCTTAAAATGAAGTATAACCTTTGTTACGGCGTAATTATACATTTAAGAACTGAGTAATATTAATTAAATACAGTATTGTTCAAAATAATAGCAGTACAATGTGACTAACCAGAATAATCAAGGTTTTTCGTATATTTTTTTATTGCTACGTGGCAAACAAGTTACCAGTAGGTTCAGTAGATTCTTAGAAAACAAATGAGACCCAGCATTCATGATATGCACGCTCTTAAGGCTGTGCAATTGGGCAATTAGTTGAATTAGTTGAAAGGGGTGTGTTCAAAAAAATAGCAGTGTGGCATTCAATCACTGAGGTCATCAATTTTGTGAAGAAACAGGTGTGAATCAGGTGGCCCCTATTTAAGGATGAAGCCAACACTTGTTGAACATGCATTTGAAAAGCTGAGGAAAATGGGTCGTTCAAGACATTGTTCAGAAGAACAGCGTACTTTGATTAAAAAGTTGATTAGAGAGGGGAAAACCTATAAAGAGGTGCAAAAAATGATAGGCTGTTCAGCTAAAATGATCTCCAATGCCTTAAAATGGAGAGCAAAACCAGAGAGACGTGGAAGAAAACGGAAGACAACCATCAAAATGGATAGAAGAATAACCAGAATGGCAAAGGCTCAGCCAATGATCACCTCCAGGATGATCAAAGACAGTCTGGAGTTACCTGTAAGTACTGTGACAGTTAGAAGACGTCTGTGTGAAGCTAATCTATTTTCAAGAATCCCCCGCAAAGTCCCTCTGTTAAAAAAAAGGCATGTGCAGAAGAGGTTACAATTTGCCAAAGAACACATCAACTGGCCTAAAGAGAAATGGAGGAACATTTTGTGGACTGATGAGAGTAAAATTGTTCTTTTTGGGTCCAAGGGCCACAGGCAGTTTGTGAGACGACCCCCAAACTCTGAATTCAAGCCACAGTACACAGTGAAGACAGTGAAGCATGGAGGTGCAAGCATCATGATATGGGCATGTTTCTCCTACTATGGTGTTGGGCCTATTTATCGCATACCAGGGATCACGGATCAGTTTGCATATGTTAAAATACTTGAAGAGGTCATGTTGCCCTATGCTGAAGAGGACATGCCCTTGAAATGGTTGTTTCAACAAGACAATGACCCAAAACACACTAGTAAACGGGCAAAGTCTTGGTTCCAAACCAACAAAATTAATGTTATGGAGTGGCCAGCCCAATCTCCAGACCTTAATCCAATTGAGAACTTGTGGGGTGATATCAAAAATGCTGTTACTGAAGCAAAACCAAGAAATGTGAATGAATTGTGGAATGTTGTTAAAGAATCATGGAGTGGAATAACAGCTGAGAGGTGCCACAAGTTGGTTGACTCCATGCCACACAGATGTCAAGCAGTTTTAAAAAACTGTGGTCATACAACTAAATATTAGTTTAGTGATTCACAGGATTGCTAAATCCCAGAAAAAAAAAATGTTTGTACAAAATAGTTTTGAGTTTGTACAGTCAAAGGTAGACACTGCTATTATTTTGAACACACCCCTTTCAACTAATTGCCCAATTGCACAGCCTTAAGAGCGTGCATATCATGAATGCTGGGTCTTGTTTGTTTTCTGACAATCTACTGAACCTACTGGGAACTTGTTTGCCACGTAGCAATAAAAAATATACTAAAAACCTTGATTATTCTGGTTAGTCACATTGTACTGCTATTATTTTGAACAATACTGTACATGTACTTACTCCTACAGTTAGTGATTGATTTAGAGTTGATTAAATTATGCATAATTTACTGTTATTACTACAGTAAGTGCATGTGTAGCAAGGACACTGTAAAATAATGTTTCCTAATTTTTTAATCTTTTCAAATGTACTTAAAATGTTAATGTTTCGGTCTTTTTAACCATTTTCTTGTTGTGAATGAATGACTTCTAATGACATCAAGTGTTTCCCTTAAATGTATATAATAATTTAGGTTTTCAGACATATTTTATTAGGCAGAGAATTTCTTTTAACACTTTACAATAATGTGTTAACTAACATTAACTGCCAATGAACAAGAAATGTGTTAAAGTATTTATGAAGTTACAGTAAATTCATTTCTACATTCTTCCCATTAGACAACCCTAATCTAAGCGTTTTGACTTCAAACTGAATTGTAATGTAAATAAGTTAAGGCTCATGTGTGAAAGGACAGATAAGCATCATGTATTGAGCAGGATGTGGTTTATCAGAAAGTGTTTCTCACCCTGCATCTGCACCAGGAACTCGGTCTTGATCCTGCGGGCGGCTTCGCTCTCGTTCTCGTTTCTGGATCCACACAGAGAGTCCACCTCGTCTATGAAGATGATGGAGGGCTTGTGCTGGCGAGCCAGGTCGAACAGATTCTTCACCAGTCTGAGGACAGTTCAAACACAACCCATCACCTCATGCAGACTGACAGCCACACAGTGAGCACACACTCACTTCTCACTCTCGCCCAGCCACTTCGACACCAGGTCTGAGGACGACACGGAGAAGAAGGTGGAGTTATTGGCCTCGGTGGCCACAGCTTTGGCCAGATAAGACTTTCCTGTGCCGGGGGGCCCGAACAGAAGGATGCCCCTCCATGGAGTCCGCTTGCCTGCATCACAGCACAAACACACACTGCAGTCTCTCAAAGTGTATATCACTAAAATAAAGAGCTAAACATGTGGACATCAAGGGCGATATTTGTACATATTCTTTTAATAAATAACAGATTACTACAAATCTCTCTGTCATCATTTGGTATAAGAACGTGCACTTCCATTCAAAAGCTCGGGGTCAAGGAGATTTGTTCTGTTTCTGACAGGAAAGAAGTGTCTTATCCTCACAAAGACATTTATTTGATCACAAACGGAGTTAAAAATAGCAATTTCATGTAATTTAATAACTTCTTTAAAAGCAATTTATGCTGTGATCGAAGCTGAATTTTCAGGATCATTACTCAGTGTCACATGATCCTTCAGAAATAATTTTAATATATATGTAATAATTATTATATTATATCACATCAGGATTTGTCAATGAATAGAATAAAAAAAGCATTTATTTATTTACTTAAATACAGTGTTTATTTATGTATCTGTGTATATGTATGCATGTATATACATTTTTTTAATACTGCCACTTAATTAACTTTAATTTCTTTCAAGTAAAAAAAAAAAAACTTACTGACCCCAATCTTTTGAACACTAGGGATTAACTAGGGATGTTGCTGAATATCTTATATATATATATATATATATATATATATATATATATATATATATATATATATATATATATATATATAAAAATATGATTCTAATGACTAATATAATTAATATTTGGCAGATAACACAAGCTAGGGGACAGCAAAACGAATCATATCTGACTAACATTAATCTCTAGTAAGTGTGAGATGACGGAGTATGAACGGTGATAATGGCACTCAGACTGACCTGTGAACAGGTGAGGGAATTTGATGGGCAGAATGACCGCCTCTTTCAGGGCTTCTTTTGCCCCCTCCAGTCCGGCCACATCACTCCACCTCACATTGGGCTTCTCCATCACAATCGCCCCTGAAATCAGCAACCAACACCTCCTCAGCACGACCGACGGCAGCTGGGTATTCCCTCGCTTTAACACAGTGAAGCACTGAAGACACAGACTCACCCATCA
Source organism: Carassius auratus (assembly GCF_003368295.1). Lineage (NCBI taxonomy): Eukaryota > Metazoa > Chordata > Actinopteri > Cypriniformes > Cyprinidae > Carassius > Carassius auratus. The sequence continues at coordinate 21,700,799 of NC_039267.1, forward strand.
GATGCTCCTGGAGCTTCTTTTTTTCAGGATTTTCTCCCTCACTGTCACTGTCACTCCTGCACACACGCACACACACACACACACACAGTTTATCTCTTGATTCATCAACACCCCACAGCAGAACAGACACGAGCTGATAGAGTACTTGTCATTGCTCTGTGCTTCCTTCACTGGTTTCTTGCCCTGTTTGTCCTTGTTCTTCAAGTAGTCCTTGAGTTTCTCGGCTCTGTCCAGATACTGCACACACTTCCCACGGATGCTTTCCTTCGCCTTGTCACTGTGCGCTTCATCTGAGAAACCAAAGGATCAAAGGTGTGTCTTCAAATCTGTCATAATATTTATTTTTTACATCTACACGACTTGCATGTAATACTGTAAAGCTACTTTGACACAATCAGTATTTTTAAAAGCGCTATATAAATAAGTAAAGGTGAAAAACTTTCATAAAACAAATAAATCCCCATAAACACATAGTTCATGACTTTTGGATAAAGTCTGCAGTGGATTTCAATGCAAAGCCAGTTCTTCTGAAAAACAAATCTCTTTTTTTTTCAAATCTCTCATTATTTGCTATTTAACACTGCAAGGCCTCGGTGACATCAGCCAAACAAAAAGAAAAATAGAAAAAAAAAACTGAAAAATTCAAAAGACAAACTTTTTGTCCAATGATGTGGAATAAGAATTTCAGAAAGTAAACAGGGTTCATTTTGAGCTCATTTGCAGTAGAGGAAGTCCACTCACATTTGATGGCGTGCAGGAAGTACTCCACAGCGTGCTGGTAGAGTCTCAGCGCCTCCTCGTAGTTCTTGGCCTTGTCCTCCTCTGTGGCTTTAGTGACCAGCTCAATCGCTTTCTGAACATGACAGTTACTCTATGAACTGACAGACTACTATAGGGTTTAATAAGTGCTCATTCCATGTCAACTCAACATAGAGGTCTGTGGATCAATATTATTTAGAAAATCTATTATTATTGTTTAATTTTTTTTTATGTGTCAAATTTTCCATGAAGAGTGTTCAAAATGACATTGTCCAGCTAATATTTCAAGCAAAAGTCAAGATCTAAAAAGACCTCTGGAAAGGTTGCAGCTTCATTCTGTAAAGAAATATTGTAAGTTTATTAAAATAAAATTGTTGTGTCTACAGCCCACAAACAAACAATCATTTTTTGAATATATTGTTATATTATCTTTTTGGTTATTGAATGCCCTGAATAGTTGTGATATGTAAAGAGGCATAAGTCATTAAATATAAACTGGTTGAAAACCATATGGTATCGGTGTTGATCTTTTCCAAAAACACAATGGTCTACAGGTGTATCTCAATAAATTAGGATGTCGAGGAAGAGTTCATGTCTGTAACTCAACTCAAACTGTGAAACTCGTGTATTAAATAAATCCAATGCACACAGACTGAAGTAGTTCAAGTCTTTGGTACTTTTAATTGTGATGATTTTGGCTCACATTTAACAAAAACCCACCAATTCACTATCTCAACTAATTAGAATATTACCAATAAACCAATAAAAAAAAAATAAAAAAACATTTAGTGAATTGTTGGCCTTCTGGAGAGTATGTTTATTTACTGTACATGTACTCAATACTTAGTAGGGGCTCTTTTTGCTTTAATTACTGCCTCAATTCAGCGTGACGTTGTCTGTGGTTCAGTAAATCTCTTGACACGTCTGTGTGTTGTGGCTCTTGATGTCTTGACCCAAGCCTCAGTCCATTCCTTGTGAAGTTCACTCAATTTCTTGAATTGATTTTGCTTGACAATCCTCATAAGACTGCAATTCTCTTGATTGGTTGTGTATCTTTTTCTTCCACACTTTTTCCTTCCACTCAACTTTCTGTTAACATGCTTGGATACAGCACTCTGTGAACAGCCAGCTTCTTTGTCAATGAATGTTTGTGGCTTACCCTCCTTGTGAAGGTGTCAATGATTGTCTTCAGGACAACTGTCAGATCAGTCTTCCCCATGATTGTGTAGCCTACTGAACCAAACTGAGAGACCATTTTGAACGCTCAGGAAACCTTTGCAGGTGTTATGAGTTAATTAGCTGATTGGTGTGTGACCATATTCTGATTTGTTGAGATAGTGAATCGATGGGTTTTTGTTAAATGTGAGCCAAAATCATCACAATTAAAAGAATCAAAACTTTTACTACTTCAGTCTGTGTGCACTGAATTTATTTAATACACGAGTTTCACAATTTTTAGTTGAATTACTGAAATAAATGAACTTTTCCTCTACATGAATTTATTGAGAAACACCTGTAGAGTACACATTTTATTGAAATTAGAGATGTACATTGAACAAAAATGTACAAATCTTACATTTTTAGAGTTCAAAAAGATGCTAAAGCCCATGTAAGGGTATTCATTTTAAGGATGAAAAGGTGTTTTGATTCAGGGAAACAAGATCAATTGCTAGTTTAAATATTATTTGTTTATCAGATGTTCCTCTTTGGATGCCAGAAAAAAAAAATGGTGCAATTTAATTTTTTTTTTTTTTTTTTCTGTAGCTACACAGACAGGCTCATCTGCCATTCGGGAACATGTATCCTTAATGCTATAAATTAAATACTGATTTAAGAATTTCACTTACTGCCTTGGAAATAAATGCATCTTGAAAACAACAACAACAATAATAATAATCATAAAAAATGTTTAATGGGGGCTGAAGGTCTTATGTTTAATAAAACAGGTCAAAAAATATATTTTTAACCCCCTGGAGAAAAGAATGAATTACTCAGTAAACACTGCTCAATGTGTGTCAGGTCCAAAATATTTGGCTCAACTTAAATTGTATTATCTTTGTATATTCAAATTATTATTAAACTTAGTCACGGTCTGTCAGACTCCTGCCAAAAGCTTAGCTACTGATATATATTATTTCATTTTCTGAGTAAATTCCAAATAAATATAATTTAACTTATTTTTATTCAGCAACTGTGTGTACATTTGATTCACTGTCATGAAATTGTAGCCTGCCAGATAAACAGGCCTGAAAGTAACAAATAAATCCACAGCAGCCTTTTTAAAAATGACACGACATACTTAACACATTTCGACTGACGTCTCTGAGAAATTGTCGTTTAGTCCTGATATCTTCTCTCAAATGAACATGAAACTGAAGTGAGGTTTGTTTACATGGATGCTTGTCAAAGACAGACCTCTCTACCGATTTCTATCAGGTTTATAATGATAAACAAACGCATTTGACGAGTGTGAATTCTGAACGATGAGTCATTACAGTTAATTTGTTTAGTTAGTGTCTAGTTATAACATGGTTAAATAAGGATAATGCGCTAAAGCTAATGTAAACTCACCTGCAGTGTTGACGTTGTCATTTCATCTCACGCTCGAGCAGTTTCACTGCAGTGCTCTATTAATAGTTTTTATAATAAACTCAAATTGCCTGTTAAATAACGAGAACAACAAAATAAATAATTTAAGGGAGGTTGATGTAATGTGACAGATGAGTGAACCAGAAACGGAAGTTGTCACCCTCATTCCCATACTGTCCTCCGGAAACATAAGCTCAAGGCATTAGTTCCATAGTAACACTCGTTTACGTGTTTTTATTTATATATGACATTTACATAAAAAAAAAAATAAAAACAACAATGCATAGCTTCAGGTTACAGGCTTTGAAGAGTTATAATACAGGTACAATCAAACAAGCATTTTTTTTTTATTTTTTTTTTTGCATTTGATTGTGTGCTGCAAGCTGCCACAAGTGAACTTTGGTTCAAACATTTTCTTGTTTAAAATAAAGAAAAAACAAACAAACTATTAACTAGAAATGCTGAACAAATAATGAAACCGAGGCATGCATCTAGAGGTTTATAAAGTACATTCAGAGTCTGAAGGCTCCGAACATCTCACCTGTGCAATCTGTAAACATGGCCAAGTGTTTAATAGTGTTGACATATGTGTGTGTTGTGTATATTATGTATATATAAATATAAATACCCACACATACAGCATATATTTAGAAAATATTTACATGTATTTATATATAAATATAAGATATAAACATAACACTTTCCTGAAATGTATACACATGCATGTGTATCTATTTATATATACACATTACAAATATACACAGTACACACACACACACACACACACATGTAATATGTAAACACAAATGTTTATTTTGGATGTGATTAATCTCGATTAATCGTCTGACAGCACTGACACAGTTTCATAGTTAAGACATAATGCATAATGCAGTGGGTCCTCAAGAAGCGCTCTGATGTCACAACATAAATGGATATAATATCCAAAACTATGACTGATCACCAAACTCTCAAAGAACAACCAACAAATACTGCCGAAAGCACACACCGGTCATTTAAATGGACACTTCAGAAGAAACAAGGAACGCTTCCATACGAGTAAAAACATGTTTTCCTCTGATTTGAAATATTTATGTTATTAGTATGTACAATAGACTATAAAAGTTTAAGAGCACTTAAAGCATCAAAGAGGTTGTACGTGTGGTCCTTGTGCAGATACATTAGTTTTTTTGCGTTTCACTTGTGGAGTGAGCATCAAACTAAAATAAAGACATATTATAAAAATATTGCTTCTGATAAAGGGATACTCCACCCCAAAATGAAAATGTTATCATTAATCATTTACCCCCATGTTGTTCCAAACCCGTAAAAGCTTTGTTCGTCTTCAGAACACAACTAAAGATATTTTGGATGACAACCGGGAGGCTTGTGACTGTCCCATGGACTGCCAAGTAAATAACATGGTCGAGGTCCAGAACTATATCATCAGAATAATCTGCCATCAGTGTTTCACCTCATCCATGAGCACGGCTGACACAGAAGAGCGTGGGCAGTTTGAGTCATGTGGAGAGACACAGAGGAGATTAACAAAGGAATCGTTAAATAAAGTTGTTATTTTTTGTTTTCTTCTTGTCGCTTCATAACATTACAGTTGAACTCCTGATGGCAGATGGACTGTTCTGACGATGTTTTTGATATTTTTCTGGACCTTGACAGTATAACTTCTACACTTCAGTCTATGGGACAGTCACACACCTCCCGGTTTTCATCCAAAATATCTTCAGTTGTGTTCTGAAGACGAACAAAGCTTTTACTGGTTTGGAACGACATGGAGGTCAGTGATTAATGACAACATTTTAATTTTGGGGTGGAGTATCCCTTTAAGCTTGTTCTAATAACTCTATGAGGGAATGTCTTCAGTACTGAAAAGCTCCTAGACTACAGCACCTGTGACTGAAGAGGTTAATAATACAGGAGATCATGTGCTCAAACTCAAGTTTGCATTACATGCATTATATAAAAAGATAAAATATTAATAAAGAATATATACTGATATTATATTGATAAACATAAAACATACACACCATGACAAACCATTTATCAGTGCTTAAAACGTGATAAATCTCTGACTTCTCCAGTCTTGTCTGATAACTGGATTAGGATTATTAAAAGCCATTTTATAAAGATTGTACTCACAAAAGCAAAGTTCTTCAGAGCTAAACAGAGTTAGAAAATATATATTGTCTATAGACGTTTCCCCATGATCTATTTAATAATAGAAAGGTTTCATTAATTTCCTTCACATTTTCAAATCTGCTGATATTTCCAGGTTTTTCTGGCAGAGGGAAGCCTGTAATGAGGATTAAACACTCATCTAACGAGCATTAATGTACTACAGAAGGGGAAAGAATAAATAAATAAATCAAGGCCTGGAGCAGGTTTGGTCATTAATAATGAAGAAGTATTTCTTATGACATGTAGAGAACAGATAAACTAATAAAACATTCCTATACTTTATATCTCTTTCAAAATATTAGTTAAACTGAATCAAAGCTATTCAACACCTTCTAGAGTTTTAACTTTAAGGAGGTTATTTTGGTCAGTCGTGAGGGAATGTATTTAAAGCTTCATTTTCTCCATATATATATATATATATATATATGCATTCAAATGACATATTAATTCAGATTATAACACACAGATGTAACAGTCTTCGCCATGCGATACATATATAAACATAAATACAGGCGAGTTAGGTGAATAACAAACAACACAGATAATTCAAGAATAATAAGTTCATTTTGGTTACTCTGCAAAGCTTTACGGTGACCTTAAGCCTGAAAATGAGTGTAAAAGCTTGTTGGCTCTAGATGAGAAGGCACATCTGGTGTTCCTGATCAGAGGAAACTGGGAGAGTTTTGTGCTTTAGAAAGCCACACAATCACACAACTAATGTCTTGGCTAGAAGAGAAGTAAACTATGAAAACACTGCTTGAGTAAAATACTAGCCGTCAATAAATCAAAGAAATAGATGAACCTCGATGGTTTCCTGCTGATTCTAGGTGAGCAGTCCCAGACGAGCCAGTTTGGCTGAGAGAAACGAGTGGAGCACAAAGACCACAGGCTTCGGCCCCGAGTGGAGCTCAAACACCTGCAAGAGAGACCCAACAAAAACTCATTATTATCAAAACTATTCACCTTTTTACCAAAGAGCCTTTTGGGTTTTACATTATGGGAGGCACTTCTGATTTTGGGCAAGTTCCACTCAAAAAGACTGCAACCATTAATTTAAAAAAGATTATCAGAAGTCATGTTTTGTATATTAATGTGACATGATCTATATCTATAGAATAGCTCTTTTCAGTCCGCTGCATTATTTTCATGTGTCCTTTGTATTCTGATGTAAGTAAATGAAAAAAAAAAAAAAAAAACAACATACTGTGCATTTGTGGTCTCTGCTCACCCAATTGAATTTACGATATAAACCATGAATAATTGCTGGGAACGCACTAAGAATCTTTTATTTCTCTCCCCAAATCCTCACATCTCTCTCCAAATTTGCTTTCGCACGGATGCTGAAAAATGTAATTGTTATAAAATGTGGACACATATAACTATACAGCGGGTTTCACACTGGGAGTGTGAGGGGTGTGTGAGCGTAACTACAGCTTCACTGCAGCTGCACCACAGTATTCACACTGGGAGCGTTTGCCCACCTAAACGAACTAGGTTACTAACATAACCTCGGTTCCCTGACATACGGGAACGAGTACTGCGTCGAAGACGCATATGGGGAAAAACTCCTTTTTTCTCATGAACTGAAGCCTTATTCAATCACCCATTGAAACTGGACAGCCATTGGATCGTGCAGTGTTATTAAAACAAACCAATGGCTTGGCAGCGGTGCTGCACGAACCTATGGCAGCGAAGCCCGCCAAAGCCCGCCGAAATGGGCGGAGAATCTGGCTATATATTGCCCGCTTCGCCACAGGAATTCAGGTTACTTCGAATGAAGCGACGACTGAGTTGTGCAGCCTTTTTAGCATGGCAAGGAACGCAGTACTCGTTCCCGTTTTTCAGGGAACCGAGGTTACGTTAGTAACAGAGTACGTTCCCTTTCAATACTTCACTCGTACTGAATCGAAGACGCATATGGGAACCCAGTTCAATCACGCCATGCTAAGAAGGGAGGACGACCAATGCAATCATACCTGATCTGCGAAACCAAGATATGACAATAGCAACTAGGAGCAGAATAAGCTCAATGAGGTTACGTCTGGCCTAGCCTGATCATCCCGTGTTCATCCCGAGTGCATACGAGTAGAGTTTGAGTCTTGGGCAAAGAATGGCCAAGAGCATGCAAATGAGGAACAAAAAAGGTGACCTTCACACAGGAAGTACCCTAGCATGAAGCGCCGGGACGTCTAGATTATAAAATCTAGCAAAGGTGGACGGCGAGTTCCAACCAGCCGCCGCACAAATTTCTGCCATAGTCACACCACTCCACCTTGAAAGCCTTTGCTTTGAGACCAGTAACCCTTTGGTGCGGTTTCTAAAGCATATGAAGAGCTGCTCTGATCGCCTTATTGGCGCAGAACGCTCTATGTAGACTTTTAGAGCCCTCACTGGGCAGAGCAGATTCAGCCCTGGCTCATCCTCTGTGTTTTGTAATGCAGAGAGAGTGACCACTTGTGCTCTAAAAGGTGTGGAGAGCACCTTTGGCACATAGCCATGCCTTGGTTTCAGGACGACCCTCGAGTCGTTAGGCCCGAATTCTAAGCAATTAGGGCTTGCATGCAAATCGCCCACATGCTTAACAGACGCTAGTGCCAACAGCAGAGCAGTTTTTAGCGACAGGGCCTGAAGGCCTATAGACTGTAGCGGTTCAAAGGGGGCCCCCTTTAGGGCTCTCAGTACCGTGGGCAGGTCCTATGAAGGGACGGTGGGAGGGCAAGGTGGATGAAGCCTTCTGGCACCTCTCATAAATTGGACGACTAAGTCGTTTCTGCCCACCGACTGGCCTGCTATAAGGGCGTGTGATGCCGCTATAGTTGCTACGTAGACCTTGAGCGTGGAGGGGGATCGTCCCTTCTCCAAGAGCTCTTTCAAAAATGACAATATCACTGATACGTCACAGGAGGTCGGGTTTTCACCATGGTCTGAGCACCATGTGGAGAACACAGACCATTTGGTGGCATAGAGGCATCGTGTAGACGGAGCTCCAGCCTGTGAAACCCTTGTTGGACGCATCTGTGGAGATCACTTTCCTTCTGCAAACTATACCAAGTGGAGCACCCCGTTCCAACCATTGCATGTTCCTCTAAGGGGTCAGGGCCGAAATACAGTCCTGACTCACCTTGATATTCAGGCGTCCGTGACACCATGCATGAGGTAGAACACGCGGTTTCAGCCAATATTGGAGGGGGCGCATACATAGCAGCCCGAGCTCCAGCACCGGCGAAGCTGCTGCCATATGAAGCACCTATTTTGAAAGAGGCCGCAAGTCGCTGTAGAGCCACAGCGCGCTCCTTCACCATTGTTGCCCTCATAGTCACTGAGTCTAACACTGTTCCCAGAAACGATATCCCTTGGCTGGGGGACAGCGAGCTCTTGGCAAAATTCACCCTGAGCCCCAGGCATTCCAGATGGCTGGGGAGCACAGTTCTGTAACCCAATGCCTCCCCCTCTGACTGAGCTAGAACTAGCCAGTCGTTGAGGTAATTGAGAATGCTGATTCCCTTCTGCCTGAGAGGGGAGAGAGCCGCATCCATGCACTTTGTAAACGTGCGAGGCGCCAGAGACAGCCCAAAGAGGAGGACCTTGTATTGGTAAGCCACGCCCTCTAAGGCAAATCTCAAGAACGGCCTGTGACGGGGGGGCTTATCTGGATGTGAAAGTAAGCGTCTTTCAGATCCAGCGAAAAGAACCCATCCCCTGAGCGTATTTGTGAGAGGATTTGTTTCAACGTGATCATTCTGAAGTGCCGTCTCATGAGGGCACGGTTCAGATGTCTTAAATCGAGGATGGGGCACAGCCCGCCATCCTTTTAGGGAACTAGGAAGTAACGGCTGTAAAACCCTGAGTCGCGGCGTGCTGGGGGAACGATTTCTATAGCTCCCTTCACCAGCAGATTTTCCACTTCAGCACGAAGAACGTGAGCGTTCTCGTTGTGCACCGAAGTGGTGACCATCCCACGAAAGGGTGGTGGTCGTCGTGAGAACTGAAGGGAATAGTCGTGTTTTATTATTCCCATGACCCAATCTGATACCCCGGGAATGGCTTGCCATTGTGAGGCCCGGATGGACAGAGGTTGTATTAACTCGAGTCTTTGTCCGCTGTGAGTGTTATGTGATGAAAACTGCTCTTTTTGTGAAGGAGTGTGTTTTTTATTTTTTGCACTATAACAGCGTTTTGCTGTCTGGGCACTGAAAAGGGCCCATTGTTTGCAGCAAGAACAACTTCGTCGACATCTGGAGATGGACGGTAGAACACACAGGGCAGTTTGGGGGGTGGTCCGGCCGTGGCGAGACAGTTCTAGCAGTTCCTCCTCAGTCCCTCCAAACAAAACCAGATCACTCGTGGCAGCTGAGGGACACTGGTCTGGCTGTACAAAGAGGACTGGGGAATCCCCTCTGGGCGGAGAAAACGAGGCATGCGGGGGCTGAGCCGGCGTGAGCTTGTTCTCATCCTGCTGCTTTAATCCTCTGCCCCGCCTTTTCTTCCTCGCCGGCTTGCGGGAGGAAGAAAACGGGAGGGCACGAGGAGCGAGATCGCTCTCTGAAAAGAAAGCGATTCGCGAGCGCAGAGGCGATATTCATGTTCTCGCAATGAGAACATAAATTCCCCGCGAGTGCTGTGTCACCGTGGGGTTTCCCCAAGTACAAGACACACTCGCTGTGCCCATCATCAGCGTGCAGAGGGGCTCTGCACGAGCTGCAAGGACGAGACGGCATTTGCAACAACGCCGTAGAAAGGCTCTTTTAAATCTCTCGCTCTCGCCGGATGGCTGCAGGGAAGCGATGAATCTGCAGCGGGGACCGGCAGTCACGTTCCAGTGAGAGGCGTGTCAACAGTGAGCAGTTCAGCGGAGATCAGCGAAGCGATGTGACGTCGTCGTGGAGGAGAAGAAATCTGAATTCCTGTGGCGAAGCGGGCAATATATAGCCAGATTCTCCGCCCATTTCGGCAGGCTTTGGCGGACTTCGCTGCCATAGGTTCGTGCAGCACCGCTGCCAAGTCATTGGTTTGTCTTAATAACACTGCACGATCCAATGGCTGTTGATTGAATAAGGCTTCAGTTCAGGAGAAAAAAGGAGTTTTTCCCATATGCGTCTTCGACGCAGTACGAGTGAAGTACTGAAAGAGAACTACAGGTTTCTTTACAAAGACAACTATACATTAGTTTTTAGAGGTTGGTCCGTTATAAACTTGGATGTTTTGAAGTCTTGAAAGTTTGTTTAAACGGGGATTCGAGTTTAAATGGTAAACAACAAAAACTGCTCCTATAATGTCTTTTCATTCACACACAAATATAGAACGTGCTGTTTATAGGTTATTTTACTTTAATAATACATACTTTTACCCATAGGCGCTTACCCAGATATGCACTATTAACCAACTTCTAGCTCAGTGTGTGTCCATAATCTCCATGTCTATTTCCTATAGAGGCTGTCAATGTGCTTTATGTGAATTACTTGTAATTAAGCTCCGTTTTTGTAACTGATCTGGAGAAATGTGAATTATCAGTTGGATTTTAACTATTCATTAGGCTAAGAATGTCAACATGTATTTATGTAGAGCTAAATAAAAAAGTAGGATATGCTAGCTAATATTGTAAATCTTAATCTTTTTCTTGGAAGCAGTCAATATGATTTATACGATTGTTTTGTGTCTGTATTTGTCTTGTGTCCTTCGTTGTAATTTGTGCTTCGTTGTCCGTTTTCGTAACTAAAGACCGGGAGCATTATAATTATTAATTCTATTTTAGCTCATTGTTAAGAATATTATGTTTAAGTCATTATTTGTTATAGATATAAAAAAGAAAAATAATAAAAGATGGGTTTCTAACCGAGGTGAACACGCTGATCTATTATAATATTTTTATTAAGCCGAATGTTGAAGATGTCAGTATGTTCCATGTGCATTTATTGTGTTTATAGCTCTGTTTTTGTAACGGTGGAACTGAAAATAAATAAAAATGCGTAAGTTTGTCACGTCATTCAAAAGTGAACACGTATATTTTACAGAATACAATATTTACTGAATATGAATAATGAATTTCTTATGTATATACTCCATTGTAACTTAAGATCCTCCTGAGTAAGATGAATTGTTTGTTGTGAGTTTAAGAAAATGTTTCAAGTGTTCTGCTTATGGCAATTAAAAATTAAAAACAGGTTGAAATGGGTAGCCTAAATCTTCTATTTAAGAAATGGGTCTTTAATTGGACTTCAGCAATACTTCCGCACTATTAAAGCAGACTTGAAAAATAACAGTTCAGTATACTAAAAGTACAATTGCAGGGCATTTTATTAAGTACATACATATGAAAATGTATTTGTAGTAAATGTAGCATGAAATAAATGTATTTCAAATAGAAGTATATTCGTTTTTCACTAGGGCATTTACAGTGTAAATGGAAATTACTCCCATAAGTGTCATAAGGCGTAGGAAAAAGGTGGATCCTACAAATTTTGACCAGTGATTACATAACATTTCTAGTCACTCTAGATTACATACATTTTTAGAGACTACACGGACAAAAAAAAAAAGAAGCTATAAACCGATAATAAAATAATGATAAAATGATAAAATAACAGAATTATGGAGGCGTTAATGAGTGAAAGTGTTATAACATCAGGACCAACAGATTTCCATTCATTGAGGCCTGCAGAACTGTATGTTTAGGTCATCCCATCATCACGTGTCTCATACCATCTCTCCCTCTGGAGCACCAAAGTCCAGGTAGAGGTTCCTGACTCCATCGTCTGCAGACATCTTGAGCCGCTCGTATGGGAAGTGGAAGAGCACGGATTCGGCAGATTCCCGCTTCACAGTGAACCCTCTGTCATAGTGCAGGATCAGACGCACATCCTGTCTGTTCAACACACAGCCTGAGGAGCGCAGACACACAGACGTCAACCAACAGAAGCTGAATTCAACTCATCTTATGTTTTCTTTGCTGGCTGGAACTCAGGAAGGAAAGCACTCAATATTTCCAACATTTCCTACTGCCAGCTATTGTTACACTCCACACAGGGGAAAATCAATTTTTCAGTCCAGCTTTTTTTTCCCCACAGTCGCACCTATGGTAAGCTTTACAAATGTAATGGATACAGGCCATTCTCATCCCAAGGCGTCATATACTGACATTTTTAACATTTCGTCAACATCCTACGCACATGGCACCCTATAGCGTCAATATTAGACATAGATAAATATGGGCCACAAGGCCCCTAGCGGTCTAACCCCAACCTTAACCCATAATCTGCGTCTAATATTGACGCTAGAGGGGTGCCATGTGCATAGGATGTTGACGTAATATCAAAAGTGTCAGTATATGAGGCCTTGGGATGAGAACGCGTTAAATGGATATTAATCTTACAAGAACTGGAATAAAGTGTAATGTTACAAAGCATTCTAGCTGATGTTTATCTTATCTTAAAGGGTTAGTTCACCCAAAAATGAAAATTCAGTCATTAATTGACATGAGAGCTCTCTGACACTCCATAGAGAGCAAGGATCCTTACACGATCAACACACAGAAACAGATCAAGGAGATCCTTAAAATAATCCATGTGACATCAGTGGTTCAATATGATATAGGGTGACACGGAGGAGACAACCTTTTTTATTTTTTGAATAAAATTGTTATTTTAGTTTTCTTTGTGCACAAAAAGTATTCTCGTAAAATTACGGCTGAACCACTAATGTCACATTAATTATTTTAACGATCTCCTCGTTATGTTTCGGTACGTTGTTCATGTAAGGATCTCTGCTGTCTATGGGTCAAAGAGCTCTCAGATTTCATCAGAAATAACTTAATTTGTGTCTGAAGATGAACATAGGTCTTACAGGTTTGGAACGAGATGAGGTTGAGCAATTAAATGACATCATTTTCATTTTTGGATGAACTAACCCTTTACAGAAATTGACAAATTACACAGCAGCGAGATTTAAAGGTGCCATAAAATGGACTTTTATAAGGAGTGGCCGCAGTGTGTGAAAACAACCAGCCTATAATGGTAAAAATCCACTCACTTATTGTGTCACCAAAAAAAATCATAAACCGTTTCTCCACACAAGCGGTTTCAGAAGACATAGTCGGTGAAAGTCCCGCCCATTTGTGATGCTCTCTGCTCTATTAGCATATACACAGCCCTAAGTGAGAAGCAGTGGTCCATCATTACTGTTCTCTTGCTGTAGCTGCTGGATAGACCACTGGCCATTAATAGGCCACTGAGGATACGGTGGTTAACTTTCATTTTTGAAGGAAATGTCTCAAAAAAAAAAAAAAAAGTCCTATTAATTTGTGCTACCATTTTAAATTTCATAAACGAGGGTCAGTTCAGTGCTGGAGTGTGCAAAGACTGCTTCTGAAAGAGGGATCGAAACCAACGCTTTGAGCGCAAACATCCTGACTACAGGCAAAGTAAGCATCACGCATCCTATTTTGTCTTCCAAAAGAGCCTCCTGGCTCTCTGTAAGGCTAATGTTGCTAAAGCTACCATTGTTTCTGCCTGTTTTCACTAATGCTGCATTCGCATGCTACCGTGATTGTGAATAGGAGTGCGGTAGTTAAAAATTGCTCTTGGAAGCGATGTGAAGTCAGTAACACGGTCACCACTAGTTAAACACTAATACCAGTTGCCCACAAGAGTGAGCTCTTGAAGCTCCACCAGAGTTACCAGATTTTCACAACAAAACCCGCCCAATCACTACTCAAAACTAGCCCAATCAAGGTTTGAGGGAGATCCCCTGGTAAAAATCACATTCTTTCACACGGTTTCAGTAGGATACCCCTGGTGAAATTTGCATAAATATCTGTGGGGTATTTAGAGATAAAACTTCACATACACACTCTGGGAACATCAGAAAACAATTAAAAATATTGTATCAATGCATTCTATGGTACCTTTAATAAAACAGACTCATTTTATTGCAGTTAGCTTGATATGGTGCTTTTCAGTCTTTAGTTACCATCAACTATTAAGAAACATTGCAAAATATTATGTTACATTACTAAGATTTAATCATCACCACTTATAGGTTTTGTACATGTTCATTTGTGTACGAGGGCTGACATTGCGAGGCAGCGTAGTCATGGGTCAAAACACCGCTCTTCTGTTCCGATCAAAATATTAAACAGGTTCTCCCCACTCAGTTATGCACCCACTGAGAAACCTGATGAAATTGCTCTAGTTATTGGTGATTCTATTGTACGGAACGTGAATATAGAGACACCAGCCACCATAGTCAAATGTTTACTCGGAGCCAGAGCGCCTGACATCTTGGCAAATTTAAAAGTACTGGCTAATGCTAAACGTAAATACAGTAAGATTGTTATTCATGCCGGCGCTAATGATGTTCGACTTCGCCAGTCGGAGATCAGTAGAAATAACATTAAAGAGGTGTGTGAACTTGCAAGCACGATGTCAGACTGTAATATGCTCTGGTCCCATCCCTGCTTACCGTGGTGATGAGATGAATAGCAGATTGTCATCACTCAGTGGCTGGATGTCTAAGTGGTGCCCACAGAATAACATAGGTTTCATAGACAATTGGACGAGCTTTTGGGGCAGACCTGACCTGTTGAGAAGAGATGGTCTTCATCCCTCCTGGGGTGGCACCGCTCTTCTCTCTAGAAATATGGCAAATAGTCTTAGTGATTATACTTGACTAACTGGGGCCCAGGTCAGGAAGCAGACAGACTGGCTAAATCGAGCGTCTGCTAGCTGCCTCCCGTCACAGAGGTCAGTTAATTCTCAGCACATAGAGACTCTTTCACCTATATATCACACTATAGAGGCTATGTCTGTCCCCCGAACTAGAAAATTCAAAAATGTCCAAACAAAGTTAAGATGAACAATTTAATTGAGGTTCAACAAATAAAAAACAGATGCAATACGGATAAACAAATGATAAAGCTTGGCTTATTGAATATCAGATCCCTTTCTACGAAAACCCTTTTTGTAAATAATATGATCACTGATCATAATCTAGATGTGCTCTGTTTGACAGAAACCTTGCTAAAACCTTATGATTACATTATTTTAAATGAGTCCACCCCCCAAGATTACTGTTATAAACACGAGCCTCATCTAAAAGGCAAAGGGGGAGGTGTTGCCTCAATTTATAACAACGTTTTCAGGATTTCTCAGAGGGCAGGCTTCAAGTATAACTCGTTTGAAGTAATGGCGCTTCATATAACATTATCCATAGAAACAAATGTTAATGATAAATCCCCTGTTATGTTTTTACTGGCTACTGTATACAGGCCACCAGGGCACCATACAGACTTTATTAAAGAGTTTGGTGATTTTACATATGAGTTAGTTCTGGCTGCAGATAAAGTTTTAATTGTTGGTGACTTTAATATCCATGTTGAAAATGAAAAGATGCATTGCTATTAGCATTTATAGACATTCTGAACTCTATTGGCAGTCCCTCCAGAAAAATGCAGATTTTGTTTTGTGATTGTTGCAGGGAAAAATCCTTGATTTTGCGCACGTTTTCTTTAAAAATGCGATGGAATATGCGGGATATTTTTGCAATTTTATGTGAAAAACTGCGGTTTGATGAAAAAGAGAAAAAAATTTGATTCCCAACACCTTTTTCTCACTAGGCTACTATCTTAATGTTAAGACTAATTTCTTATTACTTCCTATGATAAGCGAGCATACTAAATCACAGAATATTTAAGTTGCAATCTCTTACTGCAATGTAAATTATTTTACATACTACTAATATAATTACAGAAGTTTTTGGTACTGTTCTGTAACAAAAAAGTGCAATCTTACAACTGTAAAGTTGCATCAACTTCTGAATGAAACTACAACAGTGTTAGTAGCCTAGTGAGAAGGGGGTGTTGGGGGAATCACCTTTTTTCCTCTATTTCATCAAACCGCAGTTTTCGCAAGTCCTCGTAATATAATTTGGCTCCACTGTCATGTAACAAATCGGGAAACTGCTTCGCGCGTTCTTTTGCGCATATTTTGGTTGACAAATAAGAATGATTTGCGCGCTTCAAGTTTCACCGCGGGGTTTGCAGATGATGTTCATGTCACGTAATTACGTCACTTCATAAGGTTCCCATGGCAATAGGGGGAAAATGGCGCTTTTTACTTGTGTGAAGTAAACAACATTTTTCAACTTTCTGCTAATATATATGTGAGTTTTTGCAATGAAAATACAGGGATTATGAAATCAGGCTAGCCCCGCATATTTTGCTTTCTGAAATCGGCAATTTATGCTGCAAAAGAGTGGCGTATTTGAAAAAATGCAATCCCCGCATAAATGTGCGGCCTTTGGCTGATTATGCATTAAATCAGGTGATCACATAATCACGTTTTTCTGGAGGGACTGTATTGGGGTTAGACAACATGTTTCAGGACCTACTCATTGTCAAAATCATACTCTAGATTTAATACTGTCACATGGAATTGATATTGATAGTGTTGAAATTACGCAGCCAAGTGATAATATCTCAGATCACTATTTGGTTTTGTGCAAACTTCATATAGCCAAAATTTTAAATTCTACTTCTTGTTAAAAGTATGGAAGAACCATAACTTCCACAAAAGACTGTTTTTTTTTTAAGTTATCTTCCTGATGTATCCAAATCCTTAGCATATCCAAAACCTCAGAATAACTTGATGTAACAAAAACTATGGACTCTCTCTTTTCTAGCACTTTAAATACAGTTGTCTTTACGCTTAAGGAAGGTTAAGGAAACCAGTATGACACCATGGTATAATGAGCATACGCGCACACTAAAGAGAGCAGCCCGAAAAATGGAGCGCAGCTGGAGGAAAACAAAACTACAGGTATTTCCTATTGCTTGGCGGGAAAGTAACCTATCCTACAGAAAAGAATTAAAAACTGCTAGATCTGATTACTTTTCTTCTCTTTTAGAAGAAAACAAACATAACACCAGATATTTATTCAATACAGTGGCTAAATTAACGAAAAATAAAGCATCAACAAGTGTTGACATTTCCCAACATCACAGCAGTTATGACTTTATGAACTACTTCTAAAATGGACACTATTAGAGATAAAATTTTAACCATTCAGCTGTCAACTACAGTATTGCATCAGACAGTGCTCTTTAGACCCCCTGAGGAACAGTTCCACCCATTCTCTACTATAGGAGAGGAAGAATGTACCAGCAACATGTATGTTAGACCCTATACCATCTAAGCTCCTAAAAGAGGTGCTTCCAGAAGTCATAGATCCTCTTCTGACTTTTATTAAGTCCTCATTGTCATTAGGATATGTCCATAAAACCTTCAAACTGGCTGTTATTAAGCCTCTCATCAAAAAACCACAACTTGACCCCAAAGAACTAGATAATTGTAGACAAATCTCGAATCTCCCTTTTCTGTCCAATATTATATCCAATTATATTCCTTCTTAGAGAAAAATGGTATATGTGAGGATTTCCAGTCAGGATTTAGACCGTATCATTTAGTACTGAGACTGCTCTCTTTAGTTACAAATGACCTGCTCTTATCATCTGATCGTGGTTGTATCTCTCTATTAGTTCTTTAGTTATGGGATTTTAGTGCTGCGTTTGACACAATTGACCACCACATTCTTTTGCATAGACTAGAACACTTTGTTGGCATTAATGGAAGTGCATTAGCATGGTTTAAATTGTGCTTATATGATCGCCATCAGTTCGTAGAGGTGAATGAAGATGTATCATATCGAACACAAGTGCAGTATGGAGTACCTCAAGGCTCAGTACTAGGGCCGCTACTCTTCACGCTTATATGTTACCCTTGGGAGATATCATCAGGAAACATGGTGTTAGCTTTCACTATTATGCTGATGATACTCAGCTCTATATTTCTTCGCAGCCTGGTGAAACACACCAATTTGAAAAACTAATGAAATGCATAGTCAATATAAAAAACTGAATGACGAATAATTTCTTACTGCTAAATTCTGAAAAAACAAGACTTCATGGTTGCTCTGTCAATTCTTCGTCATCAGTTAGGAACCTAGGTGTGCTATTTGATCACAATCTTTCCTTAGAAAGCCACATTTCTAGCATTTGTAAAACTGCATTTTTCCATCTCAAAAATATATCTAAATTACGGCCTATGCTCTCAATGTCAAATGCAGAAATGTTAATCCATGCATTTATGACCTCAAGGTTAAGATTATTGTAATGCTTCATTGGGTGGTTGTTCTGCACGCTTAGTAAACAAACTACAGCTAGTCCAAAATGCAGCAGCAAGAGTTCTTACTAGAACCAGGAAGTATAACCATATTTGCCTGGTCCTGTCCACACTGCACTGGCTCCCTATCAAACATTGTACAGATTTTAAAATTTTGCGTATTACTTCTAAAGCCCTGAATGGTTTGGCACCTCAGTATTTGAATGAGCTCCTTTTACATTATAATCCTCTACGTCCGCTACGTTCTTAAAACTCAGGCAATTTGATAATACCTAGAATATCAAAATCAACTGCAGGCGGCAGATACTTTTCCTATTTGGCGCCTAAACTCTGGAATAACCTACCTAACATTGTTCGGGAGGCAGACACACTCTTGCAGTTTAAATCTAGATTAAAGACCCATCTCTTTAACCTGGCTTACACATAACATACTAATATGCTTTTAATATCCAAATCCGTTAAAGGATTTTTAGGCTGCATTAATTAGGTAAACCGGAACCGGGAACACTTCCCATAACACCCGATGTACTTGCTACATCATTAGAAGAATGGCATCTACGCTAATATTAGTCTGTTTCTCTCTTATTCCGAGGTCACCATAGCAACCAGATCCAGTCTGTAACCAGTTCAGAGGGTCACTGCAGTCACCCGGATCCAGTACGTATCCAGACCAGATGGTAGATCAGCACCTGGAAAGGACCTCTACTGCCCTGAAAGACAGCGGAGACCAGGACAACTAAAGCCCCAGATACAGATCCCCCGTAAAGACCTTGTCTCAGAGGACCACCAGGACAAGACCACAGGAAAAAGATGATTCTTCTGCACAATCTGTCTTTGCTGCAGCCTGGAATTGAACTACTGGTTTCGTCTGGTCAGAGGAGCACTGGCACCCCAACTGAACCTGCTTTCTCCCAAGGTTTTTTTCTCCATTCGGTCAGCGATGGAGTTTCGGTTCCTTGCCGCTGTCGCCTCTGGCTTGCTTAGTTGGGGTCACTTCATCTACAGCGATATCGTTGACTTGATTGCAATTAAATGGACATACACTATTTAAACTGAACAGAGATGACATCACTGAATTCAATGATGAACTGCCTTTAACTATCATTTTGCATTATTGACACACTGTTTTTTTTCATAATGAATGTTGTTCAGTTGCTTTGACGCAATGTATTTTGTTTAAAGCGATATATAAATAAAGGTTACTTGACTTGACAGTTTACCCACAGTAGTAATTAAAGGAATATTCCAGGTTCAACAAGTTCAACTTGAACTCGTGCACTCGTTGCCTTGACTAGTATTTGTGAGCATAATGTTGATTGCCACAAACATTTATTTTGCCTTGTCCCTCCTTTTTTTTAAAGAAAAAATAAAAAGTCTAGCTATTTCCACAGTAGCTACGATGCATAAAAAATGCTTTTTAACATAAAAAAGAAAAATTATTAACTATTTCTGTGGAAAGCTGTAGAATATTTTTCTTGGTTGCATCACAAATATATAATAAAAATGCTTAACATATACTGAACCTAGAATTTTCCTTTAAATCTATTTTAAGTTAAGAAATAGCATCTCGGAGTAGCTTGCGTTCATTTATATTTATATTATATATATATATATATATATATATATATATATATATATATATATATATATATATATATATATATATATATATATATATATATATATATATATATATATTCTGTATTTCATTGAAAGCTTGCAGGGTCGGATTTAAGCAGACTAAATTATTGCAGAAGTCCTGCATGTGTGACCAGAGATAAAAAATAAATAAAAAAAATACGAGGTATAAACATGAAAAACATGTATTGTTCACAATAAGATAAATGCATTTAGAAAAAAGATAGGACTTTAAAACTACTCAAGCACACAGGACTATAGATTGACTTTACGGCCACGTCTGCCAATGTTTTTAAGACAGGTGTATTAATGCGAAGGGTAGATTATTTTCTTCATATATTCACACACACCTATGGAAACCTCTTTGATGAGCTCAGCAGCCAGGTGTCCGCCCTGCACCAGCACACGTGTCCATGTGGACAGATCCCAGTGTGTCTCCACACGAAACACATGAGACTCGATGCCTCGGCCGGTGCCTGTTCGTGTGGCGAACACCAGATCTCCACCCAGAGCCGGAGAGCTGCGGACGCTGCCCGAGTGGACCAGCCTGCAGACAGAGACCAACACAGAGTTCATCCAGCTGTGACTCTGACAGCACATGAGGCTTTGCTAGAGTAAGGACTGACCGTGTAGCGAGCAGCGGGTGCGTCAGGAGAGGAGAGGTCCAGCTCTCATGTGTCCAGGGCACTGACTGGAACAGCAGGAGGTCTTTCTCTGTGAGCGCCATGACCACTCGTCTGTACTGATGCCGCCCACCGTCCAGCTCCAGCTGCACACAGACACCGCAGCCAGACGATACACTTACAATGCCAAAGGACAAATATCTCTCAACTAATGCTGTAAACTATCTATATTATAAAACAGCTCTATGCGAACAGTGTATGAAGTAACTACCGGTAGTCACATGTAACTAAAATAAATGCAATTGTAATCTTTTACAGTTACTGAGAAAAATGTATAATTAAATTGCAGTTGCTCATGAAAATGTTAATTACAAAGAAGGTTACATCTGAATATTTTCACACATACACAGATTTAATTAGTTTCTTTCATAAATAACATTGACTGCTTTAAAATATGAGACACTTTTGTTTCAGGAGTTTAGGACACAGAATAGGACACATACTTATTCTATAACTGTTTTATATTTCAATTTGTGTTTATGTGCATGCTTTATTTATTTTTTTAAGATCAATTGTTTTATTTTTTCCCCATTGTTTTGTTTGATGCCAGTGTTTCCGGTCATAGCTATGCAAAGATTTGATTTCAAAAAAGGTATTATAGCTTTTAAACTATATCTTATGGTTTATTTTTTTTTACTTCAGAGCGTTTTCAAAGTAAAAGGCGGTGCTAAAGTCTGATTCTGTGATGGCTGTGCTTTAAAATGTTTTTATTATGATCTTAATTCGAGTGATTTTGAAAGTCTTGCTTCACGTTTCAAAATGATTAACAGTTGAAAACATTAAAGACATTAAAGAAGTATTGCTATTTGCCTACTGTAGTGTAAAGCAAATATCAAACACCTATGAAATACTCCTTTTCATTTATTTTGCATTGCAACTATTTTACAATATATGGCTATTACCATCATTGGGATATTATTGGAGTTCTTTATAAAAGTGCAATACATCAAATAATTTAACTTTAAAATGTGCAAAAAATTCTTCTTTTGTCTCTTTTTTTAAAATATGCAATAAACATATTGTGGACTTCATATTGTGACATTATCGTATCGGGAGATATTGAAATGAATGGATAATAATAGAAAAGGTTAACATTATATAACAGTGAGAATAATATAATAATTAAGACATCACTAACAGGTAAAAAATATAATTGTAGCACATACATTTATCGAAACACTGCAAACTAAAGTTTTTTTTTTTTTTTTTTTTCATTTATTTAAATTTCATTATAAAATTTACTAAAAAATCTGAAAGCTGAGACTTTGTTTACATAAAGTGCAAAGCTTTACAGATAAGACTTGAAGTTTTATTCACACATCAACAAAACACAGCATAGAATAAAAGACTGATTCCTATCAGTTCATTACAATGAAGATTGATTTAAGTTGGGAAATCAACACTTTCAACCCTAGTGTTAAGTGACAATATTGCATTTCACTGCATTTTATGTGTGTTTATATACAGAATATATTTCATGTATTTCTTTTATAATATAAAGAATATTTAATAGAAAGTATAAGAATATATAAAGAGACTGAATGCTGGTATGATTTACTTTGAATTAGCCTATAATATAGTTTTGATTTATTTTTTATGTGATTTCAATTTTTCCTTTCTCTCTGGAGTGTTTCAAGCTCTTGGTGAATGCAGAAGATCTGTGAAGTTGCAAAGACTAAAGTCTCAAATCCAAAGATAGAGAAAATCTTAATCAAAGTTAACACTCTGCCACGCCAAAACAGCTCATTCAAACACGCCCCCACATCTATATGTCACTACGTGGAAATATTTCCGTAATGCCGCCCTAATGTTCACACAAAGAAAGAAGTTGTGGTTTCAGTAACACAGAAAGTGTTGAAGCAGTCATGTCAGGGAGATGTGTGTCTATCTAGAAGAAAGCTAAAGCCCTTCATTTGACCTTCTGAAAGTAGATGCATTTAGCAATCTTTAAGATAGTTTAAGATTGAATGAGCTTTCTTAACCGTCCGTGTCTTATGTTCTGCAAACACATATGAGCTTCATCACTGTGTCTGTCACACGACTCAGTACCTCTTTCAGTCTTGAACTGATGGTAAAACTAAGGACATTATTATTTGTCTTTACATTTATTATGAAAGATGAAGCTCGCAATAATGGAAAGGGGCGTTACATTTCTGACGAGTGCTTGCAGTGTTTGGCCAATCACAATGCACTGGGTCAGTCGGCCAATCAGAGCGGACAGGAGTCAGGAGGGACTTTGTAGAAAACGACACGTTTGAGAGAGGCAAGGTATAGAGGGCCTAAAATAATGTACAGTATTTGAAAAAGTTTTTTTTTAACATTAGAGCATGTCAACATATACTGTTACACCAAATAATGATCTTTAAAAAAAAAAAGCATCATATTACCCCTTTAACAGTTTACATCAGTTATTCTGCAGGTGTTAATAAGGGTCACAAAAAGGCACTTGTTTTATAAAATGACACTTTTACTTCATGCATGTTTTGAGAACTACATGTCATGATTGACCTCAGAGTGCAAATATCACTGTGTCTGTGTGTGTGTGTGTGTGTGAGAGAGAGAGAGATACCAGCTCTGCCAACCAGCCGATGTGTTTGACTGTGCAGTGTGTGTTGCCGCTGGGGTTGCTCAAGAAAGAGTTGATATGGTCCATCATCTGTGGCAATAGGGCAGCAATATTTGTGTGAATGGCTGTGAACCAGGAGTGAGCGGAGGCCCCGTCTTTACACCGCAGCACCACAGTGTGCTGTCCGTCCGGAGAGTGAAGCTCCAGCAGCCTGAAACAAACACAACATCCATGAAAACATCCCCATCCCAGCGCTGCACTTAAATCTTACAAGTAGCACGCCACATAATCAGTATTTCTTCAAAGTAATTTGCGAAAGGTACATGTTACTTCTTTAATTTAAAACAGAATACTAGCACTACTTTTTAAGTAATTGCATAAAGTAAAGCATTTCTGTTCATTTATGTCCAAGTTCTTTTTTAATTGGCAGGTACTTTCATTTAGTGCCGTCAAACGATAAATCGCATCCAAAATAAAAGTTTTTGTTTACATAATATATGGGTATACTGTGTATATTTATTATGTATATATAAATACAAACATTCATGTATATTTTTAAGAAAAATGTTAGGTTTATATATAAAATGTAATTTATATATAAACCTTTTTATCAAGATGGCGCCGCACATGGCTGCTTCAATGCTTGGCTCTCCAGTGTTTGTACTGTTTTTGTTAGTTTTTCCTGTTTTTTGTTTAACAAACACGATCAGTTTCACCAGGGATGAACTGCTGAACATTCGGCAGAACACACCACAGGATATTTTTCTGGTTTTTTATTATACAGACGTTTTACTGAACATTGTTATCGGAGGAGCTGATCAAACGCTTGAGGACGCACAGACGGGGGAAGCGAGCGGGAGCGCTCGTCAGACTCAGGAAGCGCGGATTGCGCGGCCTAGCATCCATCTGGCAAATCTCCGCTCTCTACCCAACAAAACAGACGAACTCCTTCTGCTCTCTCGGACAAATAAGGATTTCTCTCACTCTGCTGCTCTGTGTTTCACCAAAACCTGGCTGAATGACACCATACCAGACAGCGCGCTCCTTCTGCCGGACTTTCAGCTGTTTAGAGCAGATCGCGAATCAGAATCAACAGGGAAATCGCACGGTGGCGGGACATGCTTTTACATCAATGAACGCTGGTGTACAGATATAACTGTGTTAAAGAAGATGTGCTGTCCTGATCTAAAAATGCAGTTTGTCAACTGCAAGCCGTTCTATTCGCCGTGGGAGTTTCACTCGTTCATTCTGGTCAGTGTTTACATCCCTCCGCAAGCGCATGTGAGCTCAGCTTTACAGAAACTCGCTGATCAGATCACAGACACAGAACAACAACACCCGGACTCTGCTTTAATCATTCTTGGGGATTTTAATAAAGCCAATCTCTCCCGTGTACTGCCAAAATACAGACAGCATGTTACATGTCCCACCAGAGACAGTAATATATTGGATCACTGTTACACCACAATAAAGGATGCATTTCACTCTGTTCCACGAGCAGCTTTGGGACGTTCTGATCACTGTCTGGTTCATCTTATACCGTCCTACAGACAGAAACTAAAATCAGCTAAACCTGTAGTAAGGACAGTAAAAAGATGTACTAATGAAGCAGAGCAGGATTTACAATCTTGTTTTGACCTCACTGATTGGAGTGTTTTTGAAGCTGCTGCCACCGATCTGGATGAACTCACAGAGACTGTAACATCCTATATTAGTTTCTGTGAGGATATATGCATTCCTACAAGGACTTATTTAACATTCAACAATGATAAGCCATGGTTTACAGTAAAACTCAGACATCTTCGTCAGGCCAAAGAGGATGCCTACAGAAATGGTGACAGGGTCTTGTACAATCAGGCCAGGAACACACTGAACAAAGAGATTAGAGCGGCTAAAAAGACCTACACTAAAAAGTTGGAAAACCAGTTTACTTCCAACGACTCAACTTCAGTGTGGAGAGGTCTGAGAGCCATCACGAACTACAAGACACCATCCCCTTGCACTGAGGCTAATCAACGACTTGCTAACGACCTGAATGAGTGTTATTTTATCATATAGATTTTAAAATATTGCGTATTACTTCTAAAGCCCTGAATGGTTTAGCACCTCAGTATTTGAATGAGCTCCTTTTACATCATAATCCTCTACGTCCGCTACATTCTCAAAACTCAGGCAATTTGATAATACCTAGAATATCAAAATCAACTGCGGGTGGCAGATCCTTTTCCTATTTGGCGCCTAAACTCTGGAATAACCTACCTAACATTGTTCGGGAGGCAGACACACTCTTGCAGTTTAAATCTAGTTAAAGACCCATCTCTTTAACCTGGCTTACACATAACATACTAATATGCTTTTAATATCCAAATCCGTTAAAGGATTTTTAGGCTGCATTAATTAGGTAAACCGGAACCGGGAACACTTCCCATAACACCCGATGTACTTGCTACATCATTAGAAGAATGGCATCTACGCTAATATTTGTCTGTTTCTCTCTTATTCAGAGGTCACCGTAGCCACCAGATCCAGTCTGTATCCAGATCAGAGGGTCACTGCAGTCGCCCGGATCCAGTACGTATCCAGACCAGATGGTGGATCAGCACCTAGAAAGGACCTCTACTGCCCTGAAAGACAGCGGAGACCAGGACAACTAGAGCCCCAGATACAGATCCCCTGTAAAGACCTTGTCTCAGAGGACCACCAGGACAAGACCACAGGAAACAGATGATTCTTCTGCACAATCTGACTTTGCTGCAGCCTGGAATTGAACTACTGGTTTCATCTGGTCAGAGGAGAACTGGCCCCCCAACTGAGCCTGGTTTCTCCCAAGGTTTTTTTCTCCATTAGGTCACCGATGGAGTTTCGGTTCCTTGCCGCTGTCGCCTCTGGCTTGCTTAGTTGGGGTCACTTCATCTACAGCGATATCGTTTACTTGATTGCAAATAAATGCACAGACACTATTTCAACTGAACAGAGATGATGACATCACTGAATTCAATGATGAACTGCCTTTAACTATCATTTTGCATTATTGACACAATGTTTCCAAATGAATGTTGTTCAGTGCTTTGACGCAATGTATTTTGTTTAAAGCAGTGCATAAATAAAGGTCATTGATTGATTGATTATTGCAGATTTGAAACCCCCAACACCCATTCTGACCATCTCCCTAAACAACCATTAACACATTCTGCAATCCCCCTCTCCACACCTCCTGCTCTTCAAATCTGTGAAGATGATGTGCGCCAGGTCTTCAATAAGAACAAAAGAAGAAAAGCACCAGGCCCAGATGGTGTTACACCAGCCTGTCTGAAAATCTGTGCTGACCAGCTGGCCCCCATCCTTTCACAGATCTTCAACAGATCCCTGGAGTTGTGTGAAGTGCCTTCCTGCTTCAAACACTCCACCATAATCCCCATCCCAAAGAAACCCAAGATAACAGAACTTAACGAATACAGACCTGTGGCTCTAACGTCTATCGTCATGAAGTCGTTTGAAAAACTGGTAAACAGGAAGTTTAACCTGCCACAGGAGCTGCTGAAACAGTTCTACTCAGCCTTCATTGAGTCTGCACTGTGTACTTCAATAAATGTCTGGTTTGGTTCAGCAACAAAATCAGACATCAGAAGACTACAGAGAACTGTTCGGACTGCCGAAAGGATTATTGGTGCTCCTCTGCCCACCCTTCAAGAACTGTATACATCCAGAGTGAGGAAAAGGGCTCAGAAAATCACTCTGGATCCCTCACATCCAAGTCACCCCATCCTTGAACTTTTGCCATCTGGTCGGCGCCTCAGAGCCGCAAACACCAGAACAGCAAGGCGCAAGAACAGTTTCTTCCCCCAGGCAATCTACCTCATGAACAGTTAAATGTTCCCTACTTATGCTTATAAACATGCAATATACTTATATTTATTTGTTAACCCTCCATCCTAGAACATTCCTGCATCTCAATCAATCCTATTCCATTATCATTTATAGCACAATTGTTTATACACTTATTTATTTGCCAATTTGTAAATCTCTTTTTTTTCTGTGTTGTTGTCTCTGTGTACTGGAAGCTTATGTCACTAAAACAAATGCAATAAAGCTCTTTCTGATTCAGATTCTTAAATTATATTAATGTAAATGCATGCATGTAAATATTTGGGTGATGTTAGCGCAGTGGATAAGACACATGCCTTTGGTGTGAGAGACCTGGGTGAAAGTGAAAGTGAAGTGACATTCAGCCAAGTATGGTGACCCATACTCAGAATTTGTGCTCTGCATTTAAACCATCCAAAATATACACACACAGAGCAGTGAACACACACCCACACACAAACACACACAGTGAACACACACTTGGAGCAGTGGGCAGCCATTTATGCTTCGGCGCCCGGGGAGCAGTTGGGGGTTCGATGCCTTGCTCAAGGGCACCTAAGTCATGGTATTGAAGGTGGAGAGAGAGCGGTTCATGCACTCCCCCCACCCACAATTCCGTCCGGCCCTAGACTAGAACTCACAACCCTTCGATTGGGAGTGCAACCCTCTAACCATTAAGCCACGACAGTTCGAATCCACTGTGAGACACCAATGTGTTCCTGAGCGAGACACTTAACCCTTAGTTGCTCCAGAGGTGTGCGGCCTCTGACATAGATAGCAATTGTAAGTCGCTTTGGATAAAAGCATCAGCTAAATTTAATGTAAATGTAAATATTTACAAACATATATACATGAAAGAGTGTATTTATAATTAGATAATAAATATACATAATACACATACATATATTATGGAAAAAAAATTGTTTTATTTTGGATACGATTGACATCACTACTGTCATTCATGTAATATCATGATTTCATTATGTTAGTTAATATATGCTAAATTAATAATTCACAGCAAGTGTTGATTTTAGGGAGCTTGACATGTTTCTATGAGATACAAATCCAAATGTTGCTTTTGTCTTCAAAGCAGAAAGATAGTCAACCTCATTAGCAAAATACAGTTTCTGGCTACTTCTGAGATCTCACACACAAACACACACGCACCTGTTTTCCAGGTCAGGCATGGTGAGGTTTCGGCTGATGAAGCTCATTTTGAGCGGGATGACCTTCCTGTCACGACTTACACTGCTCTTGGCCGACTCGTCGCTGCTGCTGAGGTTTGGGGACTGAAGACACCCATCCCAAGGCAGATCGGCGCTCACAGTGGACTTCTTAAAGAGCGGAGACACCTCCCTGATGTACTTCACTGCACACAACACATACAGCCTAACTGAGTATTCAATATCAGAAACATAAAAATACAAAACATTACACATGAGGATCAGTGTGTGTGTTTGGCCAAAAGAGGCTAAGACTCTGAGCTTTAGGTCCAGTCTAATGTTTTGATGATGTTTCGCAGGACTGTGTGTGCTTGCAGGCAATGGACCGCTTAACACTGAACACGAAGATCCAAAACCAGTTTGAAGTCTAGGACCTAAATAAAACATTTGAATTCTTAAACCATATTTAGATGTTTCCTTTATACTGTCATGAACATCTGAAACATTTAGCCAAGTGTGTCCTCATACTTACAAACAACAACGGCACACTGTTCCTTACTGATAACATGCTTGAGTAGAAACACACTTGGCTTGGCTGAGGAATTCAGTTTGGACAGATGAATGTAAATTGTGATTGCTTGGGTGCCAACAAGACAAAAATAAATAACTGCATTCAAGAGGGATACTAGGGATGCACTGAAGTGAAAACTCTTGGCTGAAGCCGAACAAAATAAAACACTGGACCGAAGGCCGAATACGGTCTTACACAGCAAATCAAGACTTCGCAGAGAGTAAGAGTGAGTGTGCTGCTTATATGTGCGTGTAAATGAGGTGCAGGTGTGGCAAGGAGATTGACTGAGGAATGATGTGCAGGTGTGGCAGGGTGATTGTGATGCAGAGACTCATGGGAAATGTAGTTAGGGTGTGGTGCAACAGATAAGAGGTGCTAGAGTCCGAGTGACATCTGGTGGTGAGTGTGGAATTGTACTGATTGGAGTGCCCTCTACAAAAGTTCATGTAATGATCGTGACAGTTATAGATTTCAAATCTTTTGCCCATCTCTATGTACGTCACTAGGAACACTTTGCATAATAATCTCCACCTACCGTCTTGGGAGAAACGGAACTCTGACCTGCCCCACCCCCCCCACACAGACGCTCTGGTTGGTGTGATAGCATCATGTCGAGGAGTCAGTGTGTTTTTAATTTTAAAGGCAAGTTTGTTTTATTTTCACTGCCAAAGAATGAAAATCAGAAGAACCAATGGCTAAAATTCATTTTTACCACAATACCAGAGCAGTACAACAAATCCCTTCTGTTGTGTTCATAACATTTCACTGATGACTGCTTTTCTAATCTCAGTGAGTACAAGGCGGGATTTTCAAAGTGTTTGGCCATAAAAGAGGGTTCATTACAAACTTTATTTAGACTAACGAGCATCTCCGAATCACAACGCGAAGTATGATTATGAAGTTATGTGTTTGTTTTCTCCCGAGCGTCTTATCAGTATGTGTGCTGTCTGCAGCCTGTCTGCGCTGATCTTCATTTACAAACACATCATTAAAATGAAGTGTAACTCTGTGAATAAACGAAGAGACATGAGAGAGATATCTATAGAAAGCTTGACATGTCTACTTTAAAACTAAACAAGTGCTGCCGAAAACAGATATTCTGTGTTAAAGTAATCCATATGAAAACAACGTGATGTCTTTTTTTCATGTCTCCCTTCGTTATATCTTATGTGACCACGCCCCCGCGCTGAACGCGCTTTTCAGATTCAAACTGAAGCGCGCGGCTTGAATACACCCACACAGAAGAAAAAGCAGCGAGACTGTTCAAGTTGTTTATTTTACTGTTTGCTTCGCAATGAGAGGAATAAGACATAATTCACCCCAAACAGATGCTAACGCATAGTTTACCGTGGAGGTGTGTGCGGAACAACCAATCAAACCTGACTATGTCAGTTGACCAATCAGAACACAGTATGCTACCGAAAAGTGGGGTTTAAGGAAACTGAATCTTTTGAACAGCTTCGCGCGAACCGTTTGGGTATCTCTGAGAATTGAGATAATTTTAAAATGATATTTTGACAAAATTACAATGTTTTTTAACCTTGGATTGATTTAAACCTAATGTACATGACTTATAAACAGTGATAGGAAGCTTAGAATTTTCATCTTACTGGCTCTTTAATAAAGCTGTTGTAATTACTAGCATCATTAATTTTACAGAACAACAGTAAAATTACAATACTAACATTTATGAATGTTGGAGTTCTTGCTTTTTCTTCAGCTGAACACATGTGAGCTCATATAATGCAAGCGAACAGGAGACAATGTAGAACAACCACAGAGCATCATCACTCTGGAGCCTGCTGACTGGTGTTGGGTGATAAACTCCATAGTCACACCATCCTGACATCAGCCTGTCAGATATCTGATACACAATATTATCAAGCTAACTTGTTTATTTATTAACTTCAATATTTTCATAGTAAGAGAGTGAAACAACTCCAGGGTAAGGATAAAAGTATCCTAATGTTAGTGTCATTTATTAACTAATAAGGCTATATCTTTATAGACAAATAGCATACGGATGTTCTAAACTATTTTTAATAAGACTACATTAGAATTTGGAATGGAATACATACATACATACATATATATATATATACACACACACACACACACACAAAGCATGGCACCTTACATCAGCTTACTTCATGGAAACTGAACTTCTCATAAATGTTATGTCTGTTCTGCAAGCTGATAATTATTATGGCTGGACGAATTGCTTTCTATTTCACTCTCAGAAGAATAGTGGTCTGTAGAAGCATCCTGTTCTTATCTCAGCTTCACCGTTCACGGCTGATTTAATCACTCATTGCTGCTGCTCACAACACCTTGAGAAGCTACACTCATCTAAAATGCATCTGATAATAATCATTCACCAGAAGCTGAACTGACTGGTTTATAATGCACATCTCTGAGCAGGTCTAGAATTTGCTGTACTGTTATTGTGCCACATCATGGGATTATTTCTGAGCCATTTAATGATCTCATTAGATCCACCAGGACCATCAAACAGCTTCAGCTCTCGTTTTAATTAGGCCGGTGCCACAGAGGATAATGTATGTTTGAGCAGAGCCCATCCCATGGGACACTGCTCCACATATCTGACTGTCAGCCTGCAGATCTCTGATCATGATGCAGTGCTGCAGAACACCACCACTGACAACACGGGCCGCCGTCAGCAGACACTATCAGTATATAATGGGGCCTGTAAGTATTTTGTCCTGAATAATAGTATAATTTCCAGCGCCTCCCATCTAATAGTTTCAAAGATGGATTGTGATATTTAATGTGGCCTGATCACTGTAGCCTCCTCAGCTCAAGCAGCACATGAACTGATCAGCTCAATCTTTATTACTAGTTGCAAAAGAGAATAAACATCAATGAACATCAGAAAAAAGTTTGAATGAAACAGCTGTCATATAACAGTGAAATTTATCATGTTTCGTGTAATCACTCAATCAGTCAAAAAAAGTTCAGAAGTGATGACTCAGGAAAACCATTCAATGACCACAGATTAGATCAGAGTAGGCTTCGGTTTCACTTTTAAATTAATTTGTTTTGGTTTGACATTTATATTAAGCCTAAATACTACTTTAGAGGATTTGTTGTGGAAAGAATGGATCTAAAATAGCCTGTGTTTGTAATGTTTGTAAGCATTTTGCTGTATTTACCAGTATTTTAGCCAAATAAAATGTGGCCAATTTAGCCTAATAATAAAATGACATACAGCCTACTACCTACTGTTTTCCCTCTCAAAACACTTATAGGAGTAGTGCTTTTTGTTTTGTTGTTTGTTAGTTTTTAAATTCATGCTGCAAACATTTAATATCTTGAATGCCTAATTTAATGTCTGGTCAAAATCTAGAAGAGATGGTGCTGTAAGCGCAAGTACCAGATCAAGACTCTCTTTGTGATTGTTTTGAGTAAAGAAAATATTGTACTTTATTAGTATTATTATTATTATTATTATTATTATTATTATCAAAACCGTTACAGTATTAATACAGTGGATGAACTTCTGTTTACTAACATGAATGCAGTCTTAACGAAACAATAATTAAAGCACATTAGAAAACATATTCAGTCTCTTCGTAGTGCCAGACTAAAAGTTATGAACGTTGTGTCAATATCCATAATAAAAACGCTGTTTAGTGTAACTTAAGTGATAAGTTCAGCGCTCCGTGCGGGCCTGAACAATCCCCGCGGCTCGAGTGATCGGCTTACCCTCCAGCGTCACCTCCTTCCCGGCCTTCTTCAGCGCCTGCACCGCCGCGTCGTGCGTGGCATCGCGGAGGTCGCTGCCGTTGACGGAAATGATCGCGTCGCCGACCCGCAGGGCTCGACTCTGGTCCGCAGCTAAACCGGGGAAGATCTTCGATATGAGGATGGGCATACGGTTCTCCCGTCCCCCTTTAATACTGATCCCCAGTCCGCCGGACTCCTGCTTGACTATCCGAACCCTCCGAACCCCCTCCGGCCCCGCCGGGTCACAATAACCGCTGGACTCTGAGTCGGACCCGTTGACCCGACCCGGACTGTCGTGTTGCCCGCGGCTCTGATAAACATCTCGGTTCTGTTCGTTGCCATTAGACACGCCGTTCCTTATCTGAGAGCCGTGCTCGGAGTGTCCCGCGGGCCCGCCCGGTTCGCCCTCCGCCGTCAGGGTGAGTGTGTCCCGCGTGAGCTCCGCGGTGACCCGGACCCAGCGGTCGCTCAGCAGCAGGTCCAGATGACCCTGTTTCTCCGCGCGGGTCCACACGGCCATGATCAAACTTTAACTCATCATAAAGTTTACCCTCGCTCGACACACCCACTCACACGCGCAGTTCCCCGAGGAAGGAACAGGAACCGATTGTGTGTCTGTTGAAGAAGTTAAAGTTAAAGTTAAAAAGTTAAATCATCGGTGTATTTCTGAAGCGGCTTGAATCTGTGATCACTGCACGATTAAAAAATAAAAAAATAAATAAATAAAAACTATACAATTAAAAACACCCTTCTTGTATGTACTTAATTATTCATGAGATGGGCGGTGGATTAAAATTATTTTTCTTCCCTCCCACAGAAAAAAGGCCAACAAGACACCCTGTGCTGTGATTTCACTACAGTTAACTTTACCCTGGTGAAATCACTGCAACGGACTTTATTTATTTTGTGCATTTTCCTTTTGCTGAGAATATTTTTTTTTTTATTGTTATTCCCCACCATTCATTGTTAATTAATTAGATACAAATATAATGTCTTTTGTAAAAGGACACCACACTGAATGATAACACACTAGTTTTCAATAAAAACGAAAACATTAGATAGATAGATAGATAGATAGATAGATAGATAGATAGATAGATAGATAGATAGATAGATAGATAGATAGATAGATAGATAGATAGATAGATAGATAGATAGATAGATAGATAGATAGATAGATAGACCGACGGACGGACGGACGGACGGATGGACGGACAGACAGACAGATAGATAGATAGATACATATTTAATTAGCAAAATCTTATATTTATTTATACCGGAACGGCCACAAACTTTGTGCAATCCAAGCACACATCTCTCAGGTTGCAGCCTGGGGTGGGGAAACTCTTCCTGCACAGAGTGTCTGGAGAGAGAGCACAAAGTCCTACAGACAAACAAACAAACTTTTAGCATTTTCTAAAGTCATTTAACTTTTGTAAAATCCAGCACTCCAGTTGACTGTAAGGGATAATGCATGCATGGCTGGCTGTGCCTTTAATGATTTTAAGCCAAGAGCCACCCAACGTTTAATGCACAGCCATGTGTCACCTTGCTTATACCTTGCTCATTTGACAGCATCTAAAAGCTAAAGCTGTTAATGTTGTTTCACAGCCCAAATTTGTAAATGCTAGGTTTACTGGTTTAAATTTTATTATGGATATTGATTTATCCATATGTCTTTAAACACACACACACATATAATTTGAATAAATTATATTTTTTCATTTGCCAGCATCTAAAAGCTAAAGCTGTGAATGTTGTTTCACAGCCCAAATTTGTCCGGAAGGGTAAAAATTATGGTTATTTTCATCAGTTACAGAAAATAACTGCGCTGAAAAATTCCTCAACTATGAAATTAATTCATTTTCAGCTGTGCAGCTCAACAGACAACAGTGGCTCTATTCAGCTCAATTTAGTTCAGTGCTGATTTAATTTAGTTCATTAACAGTGTGAATGTCATCAGTTATTGAAAAAAACTATTCTACTGTAAAGCCTCTCTATAAAGATTCAGTTCAGTTTAATAACAGTGCAAAGTTAATCAAAAAAAAGAAACAAGATCAATTTGAGTACAATGTACATTATGCAAATGTCTTGTAAATGTATATGTCACCTCTGTGTAAATAAGCATAATGTCAGATGCAACTTCTGTTTATTTATTTATTTATTTTGATGTTGGAAGAATATTATTGGTAAATTCAAAGTTTTGACGTTGTAACAAATGTAGTTCCAAAGCTAATTTCTGGCCAGGTTGGTGTGGAATGTGGCTGTAGACACACAGCATATATTTAATCACAAGACTTCACTCTTGTGACTCTTCACACTGCTGTGAAATCCCACAGTGTACACCGGAACGTGTGCCATCTTTTTGTATGGTATTTTCATCTGTTAAAGGGACAAAATAAAGCAGAATAATTTCTGGAGTTTGTGACATTACTTTTACTGCTGAAATGGCAGTGTCATAAAAATTATTTAGAAAAAGAAGCCCTAAGCACTGGTCCTCAGATGGTAGGAGAGCAGATGGGTAATAATAGAAGAATGCAGCCAACCATATAATTAATGCATAGCAAAATAAATAAACGGATTTACTTTTGGAGGTGATACAGTAGGTTTTCTCATATCATCTGATACTGACGTCTGTGAGGCTGTGATTCCGGTCCAGCTCTACTGTACTTTGGAGTAAATCCATCTGTTACTTGCTAGAAGCAAAATGCAGATGCCAACATGGAAAAGCTGTGTGATAAGTCATGATATGTGAATGAGTTACTGACTGACAATGTAAATGTTATTTGTTCTGTTTTTACAGCTGCATTGAAGCTAGATTTAATTGTCCAGTGTTTTTGTAATTTAAAACTATTGTTAAATGTTTTGGAGATGAAGTATTCCTAATCTGAATCTGTAATCTTCACTCTTGAGACTAATATAAAAATTATAACTAAACTTTGTTTGGTGTACTGCTTGTGCACAATGCACATTTCTTTCTTAATATTAAACCTAACGTGTTTTAATGCCACTATTGATGTTGTTTGTGTGATCTTTGAATAATATAGGTCTTTACTTGCAAGATATTTATGTTTACTTGCTATAGTTCCACTTTAGCACAATCAAATATACTTCAGTATATCTTAAGTTCAGCGATTCGGCACTATTTCTTCATAATTAAAATGCATTAAGCACAAACCTAGTTGTTTAGTTTAGCAGACTTTAAGTATACCAGTTTAGTATAGCAATAGTACAACTGCATTGTTTCTGGAGTTTGTGTCTTTCTCACTGTAGTTCAACAGAAAAGACGATATCATGTTATTAATTTAGCATATATTGAACCTATGTTCATGGTCATAAACTAATGTAAATGTTGATTTTAAAAACTATTTTGTAGTGAGAACTACCTCGCAATATTTGACTGGCTGAGGCTGTAAAGTAGTATCTTTATGAAGCCAAATATTGAACATTGATAAGTGTCAGTGTTCTATAGTGTGAAAAAACTTACTACAATCGACTGCTAAGTTATGCATGAGTTTAAATGAAATAAACATTTAGTACCTTTGCACTACAAAAGCTACAGACAGACATAAAAGAGGAAAAAACACATTGTTCGATTTGCTCATCTGATCATCACTATCAATGCTAATATTCCTCACTGCAGGAAATATTTCTGAAAATGAACAGGAGGCATGTGGAAGACCATGAAAACAGTGGAAACTTCACCCGACAACAGCAGCATATCTACAAAACAAAGATGAACAAAACAGAAATTTACACTGTTTTCTTTGGCTTGTTGGACTGAGCATGTGACCCATACGGATATTCATATCTTGCCTTTCTTCAGATTGTTATAAAGCTCTTTGTTCTTCATGTATTTCTCCATTTCAGCCTTGACGAGTATCCACTGAACATAATAACTTCATCCACAGTCAAGGCAAGACTGTCCACTGGATGACTGAACTCCTCTTGTGTGCGAGGAAGACAAAGAAGACAACTCAGATCGTTGTTTACAATAATGTAGGCCACTTATGGTCACTATAGGGGAAGTTTTGTCAAACACTTCCCGTTCATTTTAAAAAATGAAGGAAACTGTTGTCTATAGTAATTGTGACAAATGCTACCCACTATTGTTACAATCTGTACTGGGAGGAGTGCCGAACTAGGAGACGTGGAGTACATAAAATTCCTTGGACAGGGGAATTAGATCCAACAAGTAGAACCGACAAAGGAAAACTGAACAAACAGGAACTTAAACAAGGATAATTACTAAACATAGGTATCAGGAATCATAATCAAACTAAACGAGGATGTTACGAGTGGGGCGGGGCCGAGAGACATGGGAACAGGAGCGAGGCCGGTGGAGTGATTGGAGATGAGCGACACCTGCTCGACCCACCGGTCTCAAGTCCCACAGAGGAGATGGAGGGATATAAAACCCAGGCCTGGGCTTTAGTTTGTGTTTGCGTTTTATTTGTGCGTGTCAGTCATCCGTGAGGGGCTGATGCGCTGTTTTATGTTTATTTTGAGCATTAAAGTTTCATTTTGATTGTTCGCCGGTTCCCGCCTCATTCTTCCCATAGTTATGGAGTTTTTATCATTACAGTGGTGCCGAAACCTGGGAGAAGGAGGGACGCGCTGCTGAAGATCCCGCCATGTGTGCCGACATGGACGCTCAAGGCGGTGGGCTGGGGTCAGTTGCCGGGGATGGGCGAGCTCACTGCTGGCCGCCCGTGATATGGAGGGGCTGCTGCCGTCCGTGAGGGAGTGGAGGAGTCGGCGCCATTCACCAGGGTGCCAGAGCCTGCTGCCATCTGTCTGAATGGGGAGGAGCAGGGAAGGGGGGGACACCTGCCGGAGTGTCGTGCCATCTGCCGAGTGCCGTCCAGTGTCATCGCCAGGCACCGCAGAGGAGATCACCCAGCTGGTGGAGGGCCAAGCGGCAGTGCGTCTGGGAACCAGAATTTTTTTTTCTCCTCTCTCCCCTCTCTCGTCTCTGTTGCT
The DNA here is from genome assembly GCF_003368295.1 of Carassius auratus. Lineage (NCBI taxonomy): Eukaryota > Metazoa > Chordata > Actinopteri > Cypriniformes > Cyprinidae > Carassius > Carassius auratus. The sequence goes on from NC_039267.1 coordinate 21,738,727, forward strand.
CCTCCTTCCATCTCCTTTTCTCTCGCCTCGTCTGTCCTACCCCCAGGTCACTGTGAGCAGTCACAGGGGGGAGGGTAGAGCGCAGTCTTGGGAGTACCCCCCGGCCTGCGAGGGGCGATGGGGGTATGTGACGAGTGGGGTGGGGCCGAGAGCCATGGGAACAGGAGCGAGTTGCGCTGTTTTGTGTTTATTTTGTCATTAAAAATTTTTTCATTGTCCGTCGGTTCCCGCCTCCTTATTCCCGTCGATCATGAAGTTTGTACATTGCTACAGAGGACATAACCAAATAAGGAAAAACAGGAACAGAAAGAGGCAAAACATGAGAGTCCAGAATCATGACATTTCGCGCCCCGCTAAGGTGGATGGATACCCGGGAGGGGGCGGGGAGACAGAGTCCAGGGAGGAAACAGGAGGGGCTTGGAGCAGGAGGAGTCCAGCTGTACCCAGGCCACAGCCATGATGTTGACCCACGGTGGAACCAACGGAGGGAGGTGCCATGGAGGAGGAATGGCCTCAGACTCTGGGGGACTGACTAATGGTGGCGGAGCAGGTGTTGGAGGAGCCCGAGAAAAAGATGGAGAGAGCAGATGAGAATCTCGAGGTCCTAGGTGGAGCAGGTGGCGCTGACGGCCGCCGCAAAGACGTGGATTTGGGAGACCACAGTGCAGCCAGAGTGACCGAGGACTGAGGTGGAGCCGTGGGGAGGAAGAAGCCTGACAGAGCTGGAGAGACGAGGCGAAACCAAAGGAGTGGAGTCCCGAAGTGCAGGATGGTCAATGCCAGACCAAGGCAGAGCCAGAGGGATGAGCAAGCCTGGTGGAGCTAGTGGACTGCAGGGACACGTAGGAGAGGAGGGAGCTAGGAGCCATGGTGGAGCCGATGGGTCAACGGGCAGAGGCGGAGTTCATGGCTTATAAACTGGAAGCTTGAAATGGAGTCAAGGGAAACTCCACCCATAGCAACACTGGAGGATAGCAGTCCTGCAGAGCTCACACAGCATAGATGGTGGGCTGGGGGCGAGCAAAGGGGCTGCCAGATGACAAAAATGGAGAGAATACACAATGGTAACTGTATTTGATTGATTTTTCTTTCACAATCTGTGCCGGGGAGGAGCAAGGAACGAAGAGACGTGGAGTACATATTATGTAATCTTTAGTCTTTAATCCTTGGAAAGACAGGACACAACATTCAATTAATAAAACCAACAAAGGAAGACTGAACAAACAGGAAGTTAAATACAAGTCAGGAATCATATACAAACTACACAAGGACATGACCAAATATAGAAAAACAGGGACAGAAACAGGGGCAAAACACTACACAGAACAGGAACAGAATCCTGAAAACTATATTGCCTTTGTAAGTGAGGCGAAATATCAACACCACTGACCAGTGTTGGGGGTAATGCATTACAAGTAACCCGAGTTATATAATCAGATTACTTTTTTTACTGTTTTACTGTTTTATTTAGAAGGAAATATCTGAGTTACTTTTTCAAACAAGTAACACTAGTTACTTTGTTTCCAATGACTTGACTGACATCTCTCCTGTCCTTATCTCTCTATCAAACATTGTAAAGATAAAAAAAAATTGCTTATTACGTATAAAGCCCTGAATGGTTTAGCATCTGAATGAGCTCCTGTTACATTATAATCCTTCATGTCCGCTGCGTTCTCAAAACTCAATTTGATAATACCTAGAATATCAAAATCAACTGTGGGCGGCAGATCTTTTCCTATTTGGCGCCTAAACTCTGGAATAACCTACCTATCATTGTTCGGGAGGCAGACACACTCTTGCAGTTTAAATCTAGATTAAAGACCCATCTCTTTAACCTGGTTTACACATAACGCACTAATATGCTTTTAATATCCAAATCCGTTAAAGGATTTTTAGGCTGCATTAATTAGGTAAACAGGAACCCGGGAACACTTCCCATAACACCCGATGTACTTGCTACATCATTAGAAGAATGGCATCTATGCTAATATTTGTCAGTTTCTCTCTTATTCCGAGGTCACCGTAGCCACCAGATCCAGTCTGTGTCCAGATCAGAGGGTCACTGCAGTCACCCGGATCCAGTACGTATCCAGACCAGATGGTGGATCAGCCCCTAGAAAGGACCTCTACAGCCCTGAAAGACAGTGGAGACCAGGACAACTAGAGCCCCAGATACAGATCCCCTATAAAGACCTTGTCTCAGATGACCACCAGGACAAGACCACAGGAAACAGATGATTCTTCTGCAAAATCTGAATTTGCTGCAGCCTGGAATTGAACTGCTGGTTTCATCTGGTCAGAGGAGAACTGGCCCCCCAACTGAGCCTGGTTTCTCCCAAGGTTTTTTCTCCATTCTGTCACCGATGGCGTTTTAGTTCCTTGCCGCTGTCGCCTCTGGCTTGCTTAGTTGGGGTCACTTCATCTATAGCGATATTGTTCACTTGATTGCAGATGAATGCACAGACACTATTTCAACTGAACAGAGATAACATCACTGAATTCAATGATGAACTGCCTTTAACTGTCATTTTGCATTATTGACACACTGTTTTCCTGATAAATGTTGTTCAGATGCTTTGACGCAGTGTATTTTGTTTAAAGCGATATATAAATAAAGGTGACTTGACTTATGTAACAAAGATGCACAAGCAAAGATGACACATTTGTTACATTTTTGTTATTGCTGAATGGTGTTGAATTTTCTTCTCCTGCGTAATATTCTTCATGTGATTTGTTTGAGCTGCACCCTCTACTGTACAGATGTGAATTTACATTTCCTTCAGCTGGAGGCATATTCTTTTCATAGTTATTTGTTGTGAAAGGACTTTTTCATTTGTAAAATAAGTTTTTACATTTAAAAACAAACAAGCAAGCCCAGTCTAGATTTAAATGGTTCATATGTTGCTACATGCACTTTTACAAGTTGTTTAAACTGAAATGTGTGTTGGCAGTGTGTACAAAACCCCCCTTAAATAATAAAAATCCACCCAGTGTTTTTTTAATCAACTAAAATCTTTACCCCTTTCTCAAATCAAGCCAATCTTAGATGCCTGTTTGTGTCTTGGTGCGGCCCCCAAAGCAGAGAAAAAGCTGGTCAGATTGCCTGAATGGCTGTGACTGCTCAATGTATATCCTCAAAGCCCTCACTGGGCAGAGTAAATCCTGCTCTCGCTCACCTGACAAAGGAGGCAGAGCCGAGAGGGAAATTACCTGTGCTCGGAATGGCGTCAAGAGCACTTTAGGGACTCAAGGCAAGCAGGGCTTACCGAGACGGCCTGCAGGTAACCAACACGCTTGACCGATGCTAGAGCAAGTAGCAGAACGGTTTTGAGCGTTAGGGGCTGAAGGTCAGCTGACGGCAGCGCCTCAAAGATGGGTTTTTTGAGTGCTCCAAAGACCGTGTGGAGGTCCCAAGTGGGAATGGTTAGAGGACACGGGGGCTTTAACCACCTAGAACCTCGCACAATGAGGCTGTTTAGACCCACAAATTGGCCAGCGGTAGGAGCATGAAATGCTGCGATGGCTGCTAGATACACCTTGAGCGTGGTAGGTGTAAGACCCTTGTCCAGATGCTCCTGGAGAAATGACAGTATCGGAGATACGTCACATTCAACAGGGTCTTCGTTTCATGCTGAGCACCAGTCAACAAAGACTGACCATTTCTGAGCATAGAGGCCCAAGTTGTGGGCCAGTTGTGGGCCAGCGCATCTATGTCCTTCGAAAAATAGCTTGGGCAATGAGAGTTGCTTTCTGAGGCGAAGAGGTCGACCTCTGCCTTCCTGAAAATCTACCAGATTTTGAGAACTGTCTGGGGATGGAGCATCCACTCGTCCGAGGGGACATTGTGTCACATGGCCTGGACGACTTCTCTGCTGCAGTGAAATCTTCCAGTCTTCCGTTTCAGACACCGTGAGTCAAGGAGTCATCAAGTGGCTCATCCTCCGATCTGCCGGAAGAGACGAGGTCGCCTGCTTTAGCCGAGGGACGCTGCTCTGGACATGAAAAGAGATCAGGGGAAAGCTCTCTCATTGGAGAGGGTGAAAATGCACTCACCATGGCCGTCATCGTCATGCAGAGGGGCTCGTAGTATGAGTGAAGTATCGAAAGGGAACTGGACAATGACTCTGTGATCAGAATCTCAATCTGTTCAACATCTGCTCCTCATATAATATGTAAATAGTACTTACTCCACAGAGATAATGGCAGCATAAAATTTGAATATAAAATCTGGCTTTTGGGTAACTTGTTTTAAACTAAACTGATTTTCTTTCAAAGTTAAACGAACCTGGCAAACTTTGGAAAATCCAGTTAATTTTTTCTTCCTCAAAAGCGCTCACTGTATCAACAGCTGGACTGATAGAGCTCACTAGATCAAGTTTTATATGTAATGTGCATCAAAAAGTCAGTGAGCGGACTGTCAGCTGTACATGGTATAAGTGAAAAAAAACTTAATGCAGGTTGTCGGGGCTTGTGGGGTTGTGAATGTGTTTGTGTGTGTATGTTTGGATGGTTTGACAGCTCACCGCGTCTGCCTGTTTGATTTGAATTTTCCTGCCCTCCTTGTTTCTCCGTTGTTAACCTTAATAGAGCATCACAGTCCCACCCACAGCCCGAGAGAGCATTGGTGCCGGAAGTAAATTTCCAATTCATTTCTCCCATTGACTTTCGGAAAAATCTGTATCTAAAGAGTTTTAGAGCATGTGCGAGGATAACCAGCTACGGCTGAACTCATAAGCATATAACATAAAATTTAGAGTGAAAAAATTAAGAGAATATCCAAAAAAAGTCAAAGGTACAAGACTGTGTACATATTTTCATTTCAAGCGCAGGAACTACTCATCCCATAAACCACCACGCCTCACTGAATTTGACTTCTTGAGCGACTTCCAAATCTGACGACGGCCGCTCGCACGCAACTTTTTCCTCCGTTGATTTCATTTTATATAGTGAATGTGCAGTAATAGCAGTTCTTTCAGTATTAATCGTGTAAATAAATAGTGTTTTATATAGGTATTGTGTATTGATTTTGCTGTTTTGCTCTGCCTTTTGTTCTCACGAATGCAGTACTCCTAGAAGATTCCAGCTCCCATTCCTCCGGTCTCGGCTGTCGAACAAGCTAAAAATGTGGAACGATACTCATCTGCCTTGTCTCATCTGCTTTCAATAAAGCTCAGTGTAAGCCGCGACTGAATCCAGCCCCGTTTCTCCTGACAGAACAGTCTGACCAATTATGGATTCAGCGGGATCTGATCCACCTCGCCCGGCTCTCATAAAGCAGGGAGTTTTGTTGGGTCAGCTTCCCATCCAGCTCAACACCATTGCACAGGATGTGGACGCTCCCAGTGCCCGAGTCTCCGAACTCCTCCCTGAGTGCAGTACACCTGCAAAGCGTTAGCTTGTCATTAGCGTTTTCTTTTCTCCTCTCCTCTCTCTTTCTCCAGTTTTTCACAAGTTCATCAAACAACTGCAGTAAGACTATTTCATCAAGCATGGTGAGTAATGGCTTCTCCTGCTATCGTTATTTGCACCTCTTGCCACATGTACAGTTTATCTATCTCTGTCGCTGATGAGGGATTGTGAAAAAAGCAGGGAATAGTTAGGCTGACAGAGAAGATTTCAGAATTAGATACACGCATCCAAACTTTAATTGAGGAGAGTAAGAATGTTAGGGGCTCTAGATACTAGAGGTGGGAATCTTAAGGCACTTAACGATTCGATCCGATTCCGATTCTGGGAGGAACGATCCGATTCCCAAAACGATTCTTAATTAATTATCCTGCTGTGCAAAAAATACTCTAAACTTTTTATTTTAACCAAAATTGGAGTTACTATGCTTTTTGTATATAGTTAGAATATCTGTTTGACAGTATTGCCAAATTAAAAATGATTATCAATATTTATTTTTCAATACTTTTAATTTATTAACAGTTATTTTCAGGATTAACAAACTCTGAATGAATGGTAAGCCATACAATTGCAATGAACAATCATTAAGAATAAACAGTTCTCAATTTGTATGACAGGGAGAATTAGGGATTCTAAGATGTGATCTTTACACTCACTGTAGAGTGCGGGGACAGCCGTCTCACTAAAATAACGAGGCAGGGGCAAAGTGTATCGTGGCTCAAGTACCTGTAACGTCGTGCGAAATCCTTGGTTTTCCACAACGGAGTACGGGCGCAGATCTTTGGCAATAAAACCCGCCACTGATTGGGTAATTCGTTTTGCCTTTTCAGAATTCGGTGGAAGCTTTGCTACTTGATCCAGGGTCCTTTGAATGTAACCGGGAGTGTTCGTGATTGGAAGAGAATGCTGTTTCTCCAGCTCTGAGTGGAACACACAGTATGGCTTTTATCAACGACACCTTCGGTGTCTTCAGAAAATCCAAAATGTTGCCACACATCCAATTTTAAATGAGATGGTGCAGGTCGTAGTTTGTCCATTTTATCTTAAACGAAGCTAATTCACCAGCATATGAACGGTCGTCCATCACCGTCTTTTTTGTTTGGTCACATGAGTCTTGACAGCTCTCGCATTTGAATTGAACACAGAATCGATTCTGAATTTTTGAGAATCGATTCTGGATCGTTAGATAACGAATCGCGATGCATCGATGCATCGAGCTTTTCTCCCACCACTACTAGATACGGCTTTGGATGCGTCTAGCTCAGGGATTCCTGTACATTGTCTGGTTCCAGCAGAGCCCCTGCAGCAGGGCAACTGGGTGACGGTGAGGCAGCGTAGTCGTGGGTCAAAACACCGCTCTTCTGTTCCGATCAAAACATTAAACAGGTTCTCCCCACTCAGTGATGCACCCACTGAGAAACCTGATGAAAGTGCTCTAGTTATTGGGGATTCTATTGTACAGAACGTGAATATAGAGACACCAGTCACCATAGTCAAATGTTTACCGGGAGCCAGAGCGCCTGACATCTTGGCAAATTTAAAAGTGCTGGCAAATGCTAAACGTAAATACAGTAAGATTGTTATTCATGCTGGCACTAATGATGTTCGACTTCGCCAGTCGGAGATCACTAAAAATAACATTAAAGAGGTCTGTGAACTTGCAAGCACGATGTCAGACACTGTAATATGCTCTGGTCCCTCCCTGCTTACCGTGGTGATGAGATGCATCAATCAATCTATCACCTTTATATAGCGCTTTAAACAAAATACATTGCGTCAAAGCACTGAACAACATTCATTTGGAAAACAGTGTCTCAATAATGCAAAATGATAGTTAAAGGCAGTTCATCATTGAATTCAGTTATGTCATCTCTTTTCAGTTTAAATAGTTTCTGTGCATTTATTTGCAATCAAGTCAATGATATCGCTGTAGATGAAGTGTCCCCAACTAAGCATGCCAGAGGCGACAGCGGCAAGGAACCAAAACTCCATCGGTGACAGAATGGAGGTTAATGCCAGGTTAAAGAGATGGGTCTTTAATCTAGATTTAAACTGCAAGAGTGTGTCTGCCTCCCGAACAATGTTAGGTAGTTTATTCAAGAGTTTAGGCGCCAAATAGGAAAAGGATCTGCCACCCGCAGTTGATTTTGATATTCTAGGTATTATCAAATTGCCTGAGTTTTGAGAACGTAGCAGACATAGAGGAGTATAATGTAAAAGGAGGTAGTGGGGCGGCTGTGGCTCAGTGGTTCACGTAGGTTGTCTACAAACCGGAAGGTTGGTGGTTCAATCCCCGGCTCCACCTGACCAAGTGTCGAGGTGTCCTTGAGCAAGACACCTAACCCCAGCTGCTCCCGACGAGCTGGATGGCGCCTTGCATGGCTGACACCGCAGTCGGTGTGAATGTGAGGCAAATTGTAAAGCGCTTTGGATGGCCATGTGGTCTGTTGAAAGCGCTATATAAATGCAGTCCATTTACCATTTACCATCATTCAGGGCTTTATAAGTAATAAGCAATATTTTTAAATCTATACGATGTTTGATAGGGCTAATATGGTCATACTTCCTGGTTCTAGTAAGAACTCTTGCTGCTGCATTTTGGACTAGCTGTAGTTTGTTTACTAAACGTGCAGAACAACCACCCAATAAAGCATTACAATAATCTAACCTTGAAGTCATAAATGCATGGATTAACATTTCTGCATTTGACATTGAGAGCATAGGCCGTAATTTAGATATATTTTTGAGATGGAAAAATGCAGTTTTACAAATGCTAGAAACGTGGCTTTCTAAGGAAAGATTGGCATCAAATAGCACACCTAGGTTCCTAACTGATAACGAAGAATTGACAGAGCAACCATCAAGTCTTAGACAGTGTTCTAGGTTATTACAAGCAGAGTTTTTAGGTCCTATAATTAACACCTCTGTTTTTTCTGAATTTGATGCATAGCAGATTGTCATCACTCAATGCCTGGATGTCTAAGTGGTGCCCACAGAATAACATAGGTTTCATAGACAATTGGACGAGCTTTTGGGGCAGACCTGACCTGTTTAAAAGAGATGGTCTTCATCCCTCCTGGGGTGGCACCACTCTTCTCTCTAGAAATATGGCAAATAGTCTTAACGTTTATACTTGACTAACTGGGGCCCAGGTCAGGAATCAGACAGACTGGCTAAACCGAGCGTCTGCTAGCTGCCTCCCGTCACAGAGGTCAGTTAATTCTCAGTACATAGAGATTCTTTCACCTAGATATCACACTATAGAGACTATGTCTGTTCCCCGAATTAGAAAATACAAAAAACGTCCAAACCAAGTTAAGGTTATCAATTTAATTGAGGTTCAACAAATAAAAAACAAATGCAATATGGATAAACCAATGATAAAGCTTGGCTTATTGAATATCCATTTCTACGAAAACCCTTTTTGTAAATAATATGATCACTGATCATAATAAAGATGTGCTCTGTTTGACAGAAATCTGGCTAAAACCTGATGATTACATTATTTTAAATGAGTCCACCCCCCAAGATTACTGTAATAAACACGAGCCATGTCTAAAAGGCAAAGGGGGAGGAGTTGCTTCAATTTGTGCATGGCATTGAAATGTTTGGTAAGAGCTCAGTTGGCCCTCTCACCCGTTCCTGGAAAAAGATACCCTAACCACAGCTCTTGATCATCCAAAGACGCAACTGGTAGGACAGAATGTGATTGTGTTTGAATGTGTGGAGTTCAGACTATATGATTTTTGCTTGGTTGTAATGTGCAATTTAAATTAAATAGCGAAGACTTTATTATGTGAATGTAGAACTTGGCAGAAGTAACGTTACTTTAAGCATGTGTATTGTTTAAATTATATAAGTTTAATTATGGGATTGCTATTTTAATAATTAACTATTAGAGATCCTAGGTTAATCTAAATTACTTTGTCTGGTTTGGTTTGAGGATTCAGTAACATCTATTTATTATTACTTTGAGAAAGTGGTATTGAGATTTATTTGTGATTTATTTGTAATTAATTTATGGTTTTGGTTTGTGTATCTTAAAGGTTATCAACCTATTCTGTTCCAACCCAATCTATCAAACCATCTTTAAGAAAATAAAAGAAAAGAAAGTGAACAGTTTTGAGTTGTCCTTTGCGTTCATCGGAGATAAAGCCGTTTTCAAGTTTGGGCAAAGCTGTGGTCCGTCATCAAACACACAGAACTTGACAATAACAACGTTTTAAGGATTTCTCAAAGGGCAGGCTTCAAGTATAACTCGTTTGAAGTAATGTTGCTACATATAACATTATCCAGAGAAACAAATGTTAATGATAAATCCCCTGTTATGTTTGTAATGGCTACTGTATACAGGCCACCAGGCCACCATACAGACTTTATTAAAGAGTTTGGTGATTTTACATCCGAGTTAGTTCTGGCTGCAGATAAATTTTTAATAGTTGGTGATTTTAATATCCATGCTGATAATGAAAAAAGATGCATTGGGATCAGCATTTATAGACATTCTGAACTCTATTGGGGTTAGACAACACGTTTCAGGACCTACTCATTGTCGAAATCATACTCTAGATTTAATACTGTCACATGGAATTGATGTTGATAGTGTTGAAATAATGCAGCCAAGTGATGATATCTCAGATCATTATTTAGTTTTGTGCAAACTTCACATAGCCAAAATTGTAAATTCTACTTCTTGTTAAACTTAAAAAAAAATATTGTTGAACGAATGTAATTAAATTAAGGAAAGGTTTTCCACGAAATTGAATTACATTGTTCCAACAAGATCTAATTTGTTTGATATGATTTGTTGTAATCTTGTTGTATGAACTTGAATTCATTTAGTCAAGACTTCTAAAAAAATATGTGTTATTCCTACTAGATAAAGTTTTGCCATCCCTAATAGAGAAAATCTTTTCAGGTTAACTAGGTCTAATTTTGCCATGCCAACTCTAAAAAATAATGCCCTGTTAACTACATTTAATTGTGTCATGTCTCATATATCTAACAAAGCCATGTCAACAATATACATTTTTGTCCTGCCTACTAGATAAAATTGCCAACATTATGTGAAATGACATTCAGCCAAGTATGGTGACCCATACTCAGAATTTGTGCTCTGCATTTAACCCATCCGAAATGCACACACACAGAGCAGTGAACACACACACACACACACTGTGAGCACACACCTGGAGCAGTGGGCAGCCATTTATGCTGCGGCGCCCGGGGAGCAGTTGGGGGTTCGAAGCCTTGCTCAAGGGCACCTAAGTCGTGGTATTGAAGGTGGAGAGAGAGCTGTACATGCACTCCCCCCCACCCACAATTCCGTCCGGCCCGAGACTTGAACTCACAACTTTTCGATTGCCAGTCCGACTCTCTAACCATTGGGCCGCAACTTCCCTATTTTTATAATTTTAGCTAACTTGGCAGGTCCTCAACCCAACCACAAGCTCCACACTTCACCACAATGTGCAAATCATGATGGGAAGTGTAAAACTTATTTTGAGGTACTTGATTGAAACATGTTCTTTCAAAATGAAAACTTTATGTTAAACCAACGAGTGACAGTTTTAATCAGTTTAACATGACACAATCATGTTGAACTGAAAAATAGCCAAAATGGCATTAATTCAACATGAATTGTTCAGGTAAAGTGAACAAAACTGAAAAATCATTTTTTTGAGTGTACAAGTATCGTAGAACCATCACTTCTACCACAAAAGACTGCTTTTTAAGTTATCTTCCTAATGTATCCGAATTCCTTAGCATATCCAAAACTAGAGGTATTTCATATTGTTTTCCAGGAAAGTAATATATCCTACAGAAAAGCATTCAAAACTGCTAGATCCGATTACTTTTCTTCTCTTTCAGAAGAAAACAAACAAAACCCCAGGTATTTATTCAATACAGTGGCTAAATTAACAAAAAATAAAGCCTCAACAAGTGTTGACATTTTCCAACATCACAGCAGTAATGACTTTATGAACTTTACTTCTAAATTCGTTACTAGAGATAAAATTGTAACCATTCATCCGTCAGCTAAAGTATCGGATTAGACAGTGCACTATAGACCCGCTGAGGAACAGTTCCAGTCATTCTCTACTATAGAAGAAGAAGAATGTACCAACAACATGTATGTTAGAGCCTATACATTTACATTACATTTACATTTATCCATTTAGCAGATGCTTTTATCCAAAGCGACTTACAGATGAAGACAGTGGAAGCAATCAAAAACGAAAAAAAGAGCAATGATATATAAGTGCTATAACAAGTCTCAGTTAGGTTAACACAGTACATGTAGCATGGGATTTTAAATAATATAATAAATAAAAAGAAAACAGATAGAATAAATAATAAAAAATAAAAGAATAGAGCAAGCTAGTTAGAGGTCTTTACACACACACACACACATGCATATACAAATGCATAATAAATTAAAAGAAAATAGAATACAAAAAGATTAGAAAGGTAGTTAGATTTTTTTAAAGAATAGAATTAGAATAGTGAGTATTAAAGTTAGAGGGTCAAACAAAGATGGAAGAGATGGGTTTCAAGCCGATTCTTGAAGATGGCTAAGGACTCAGCTGCTCGGATTGAGTTGGGGAGTTCATTCCACCAGAAGGGAATATTTAATTTAAAAGTCTGTAAAAGTGACTTTGTGCTTCTTTGGGATGGCACAATCAAGCCACATTCACTTGCAGAACGCAAGCTTCTAGAGGGCACATAAGTTTGAAGTAACAAATTTAGGTAAATGGGTGCAGAGCCAGTGGTAGTTTTGTAGGCAAACATCAATGCCTTGAATTTTATGCGAGCAGCTATTGGAAGCCAGTGCAAATTGATAAACAGAGGTGTGACATGTATTCTTTTTGGCTCATTAAAAATTAATCTTGCTGCCGCGTTCTGAATTAATTGTAAAGGTTTGATAGAAATGGCTGGAAGACCTGCCAAGAGAGCATTGCAATAGTCCAGCCTGGACAGAACAAGAGCTTGAACAAGGAGTTGTGCAGCATGTTCCGAAAGAAAGGGCTTGATCTTCTTGATGTGGAAAAAAGCAAATCTACAGGATCTGACAGCTTTAGCAATGTGGTCTGAGAAAGTCAACTGATCATCAATCATAACTCCAAGGCTTCTAGCTGTTTTTGAAGGAGTTATGGTTGATGTGCCTAACTTGATGGTGAAATTGTGATGGAAAGATGGGTTTGCTGGAATCACAAGCAATTCTGTCTTGGCAAGGTTGAGTTGAAGGTGATGGTCCATCATCCAGGAAGAAATGTCTGTTAGACAAGCTGAGATGCGAATAGCTACCGTCGGATCATCAGGATGGAATGAGAGATAGAGTTGAGTGTCATCAGCATAGCAGTGGTATGAAAAGTTATGTTTCTGAATGACAGAACCTAATGATGCCATGTAGACAGAGAAGAGAAGTGGTCCAAGAACTGAGCCCTGAGGCACCCCAGTAGTTAGATGTTGAGACTTGGACACCTCACCTCTCCAAGATACTTTGAAGGACCTATCTGATAGGTAAGACTCAAACCATTGAAGTGTGGTTCCTGAGATGCTATTTGCCAGCAGGATTGATAGGAGGATCTGGTGATTAACCGTGTCAAAAGCAGCGGACAGATCAAGCAGGATAAGTACTGAAGATTTGGATTCTGCTCTTGCCAGTCTTAGAGTTTCAACAACTGAGAGCAAGGCCGTCTCAGTTGAATGTCCACTTCTGAAGCCAGATTGGTTGCTGTCAAGGAGATTGTTGTGTTTGAGAAATGTAGAGACTTGTTTGAACATAGCTCGTTCAAGTGTTTTTGCAATAAAAGGAAGAAGGGAAACTGGTCTTGTAGTTCTCTAAAAGAGATGGGTTGAGGTTGGGTTTCTTAAGTAGTGGAGTTATACGTGCCTGTCTAAATGATGAGGGAAAAACACCAGTGTGGAGGGAAGTGTTGATGATGTGAGTGAGTGCAGGTACAACTTCAGGAGAAATGGCTTGAAGGAGATTAGATGGAATAGGATCAAGCGGGCAAGTTGTAGGGTGATTAGAAAGGATGAGTTTTGAGACTTCTGCCTCAGAGAGTGAAGAGAAGGATGTAAATGAGTGTAAGTTTGCTGGTAATATGAGCTTGACTGATTGTGGTGTGGAAAATTGTGCACTAATGTGTTTAATTTTATTAATGAAAAACGTTGCAAAGTCGTCAGCTATTAGAGATGAAGCAGGAGGGTGAGGAGGAGGACAAAGAAGTGAGGAAAATGTTTTAAAAAGCATGCGAGAGTTAGATGAATTGTTAATTTTGTTATTGTAGTATGTCATTTTAGCAGAGGAGTGACTGATACACAATAAGGTCAGTAGTATTTTCGGACTTGCGCCACACCCTTTCAGAAGCTCTAAGCTTAGAACGGTGTTCGCGTAGAACATCAGATAACCAAGGGGCAGAAGGGGTGTTACGGGCTGGCCTGGAAGATAAGGGGCAAACAGTGTCTAAACAAGATGTAAAGAGTGGAGCAGAATGTATCAGTAGCACTGTTAGCAACCAAAGATGCAAACAGTTTAGGCGAAGGAAGTGAAGATGAAACCATTGCAGATAGCCGGGAGGGTGAAATTGTGCATAGGTTACGTCGAAAGATGACATGTGGAGGGGTAAGTGATGTGTCAGGGATCATGTTGAGGTTAAGAGTGATGAGGAAGTGATCCAACGTGTGCAGTGGAGTAACCAGAACATGACCAGTAGAGCAGTTTCGTGTATAAATAAGGTCCAGTTGGTTGCCTGATTTGTGAGTAGCAGTAGTTGACACTTGGTTGAGATCAAAAGAGGCGAGCAGAGTGTGGAAATCGGCAAACATCTTATCTAGATGAATGTTGAAATCTCCAAGCATAACTAGGGGAGTACCATCCTCAGAAAAGGTTGAGAGCAACACATCTTATTCATCCAAAAAGTTACCCAGTGGTCCTGGGGGTTGATAGACAACTAAAAAATTTATTTTAAAAGGGTAGGTATCAGTAACTGAATGAGATTCAAAGGAGCTGTTGAAACCCAAAGATGGTAAATGATTAAATTTCCAATCATTAGAGATGAGCAGACCAGTACCTCCACCTCTTCCAGTCAAACGGGGGGAGTGGGAAAATGAGAAACTATTGGAGAGTGCTGCAGGGGTAGCAGTGTCCTCTGGTTTGATCCAGGTCTCTGTTAGGGCCATGAGATTAAGCTTTGAATGACTAATAATAGAAGTAATGAAATCGGTTTTGTTTACAGCAGACTGGCAATTCCAGAGACCAATAGGAAAAGAAAGTAGTGTATTAGCAGACATAGGCAAAGTATGCAGGTTGGTAAGATTGTGCTGTCTACATTGTGTGATGCATGGTTTACGAGTGGTAATGATAGTAGGGATCTGTAAACACATTGTAAGATTTGGTTATAAACAAAAAACAACTGAAACAGAAATGAAACAAGGAAAGGGAAAAAGATTAATCAAAACAATACTTATATCCCCTGCCGGTGTCCCTGCCTGGTGGAGTCGCACGGTAGAGTCGATGGTCTTAACACTCTATACTAATCTTTTTTAAATCCGACAAAATGGAAATTGAATTCAGCTGAATGTACTTTACTGTTTATCACAACAAAGGTCTAAGCAAGCACACAACACTGACTACGTATGCGATAGAGTATGAGACCAAACGCAGCATGTCTCAACACAGTAAACAAATAAGTGTTTCCTAGCAATGACAACTGCGCTAAACACTAATGAAATGTGGTTTTATTAACAAAGTTCGGGAGAAGCACGATCAGATAATCATCCAATTTGGTACAGGTGCATCTCGTTTAGCTAATCATCTTATAGCACGCACGCGTATATATATCCAGTCTTCCTACCTCCTGTCCCACGACAGTTTTTCGGCAACCCTCCTCCACCCCAACTCCTCACTTCTAATCTATTTATCCCAAATTGGGATAGGGGGAGTTATTTGGGTTCGGGCTATGCTCCGGGCCCGGACCCCTCCCCCAGGACAGCACGC
This sequence comes from Carassius auratus, assembly GCF_003368295.1. Lineage (NCBI taxonomy): Eukaryota > Metazoa > Chordata > Actinopteri > Cypriniformes > Cyprinidae > Carassius > Carassius auratus. Next base: position 21,754,139 of record NC_039267.1, read on the forward strand.
CAAAATATGCCTACTATTTGCCTTCAGATTAGATGTAAGGGTGAACTCGTGAAACAAGAAATAAATACACTTACGATCTGTTTTTAACTCCCCCTGATTTAACTGCTTCTCACAAAGGGTATTTCTTTACACTCTCTTGGCTGGTGCTTGAACACACTTTACTGTTTTCACAACAAAGGTCTAAGCAAGCGCACAACACTGACAACAAATGCGATAGAGTACATACCATCTAAGCTCCTAAAAGAGGTGCTTCCAGAAGTCATAGGTCCTCTTCTGAATATTATTAATACCTCCTTGTCATTAGGATATGTCCCCAAAACATTCAAACTGTTAAGTTTCAAATTATTAAGCCTCTCATCAAAAAAACACAACTTGACCACAAAGAACTAATTAATTATAGACCAATCTCAAATCTCCCTTTTCTGTCAAAGACACTAGAAAAGGTGGTACCCTCACAATTATATTCCTTCTTAGAGAAAAATGGTATATGTGAGGATTTAGACCGTATGATAGTACTGAGGCTGCTCTCCTTAGAGTTACAAATGACCTGCTCTTATCGTCTGATCATCTGTGGTTGTATCTCTCTATTAGTTCTATTGGATCTCAATGCTGCGTTTGACACAATTGACCACAACATTCTTTTGCATAGACTTGAACACTTTGTTGCCATTAATGGAAGTGCATTAGCATGGTTTAAATCGTACTTTTATGACCGCCATCAATTCGTAGCAGTGAATGAAGAGGTATCATATCGATCACAGGTGCAGTATGGAGTACCTCAAGGTTCAGTACTAGGGCCGCTACTCTTCACGCTTTATATGTTACCCTTTGGGAGAAATCATCAGGAAACATAGTGTTAGCTTTCACTGTTATGCTGATGATACTCAGCTCTATATTTCTTTGCGACCCGGTGAATCACACCAGTTTGAAAAAATAATGGAATGCATAGTTTGCAATCAACTGGATTACAAGTAATTTCTTACTGCTAAATTCTGAAAAAGCAGAGGTGTTAATTATAGGACCTAAAAACTAGAACACTGTATAAGACTTGATGGCTGCTCTGTCAATTCTTCATCATCAGTTAGGAACCTAGGTGTGCTTTTTGATCGCAATCTTTCCTTAGAAAGCTACATTTCTAGCACTTGTAAAACTGAATTTTTTTCATGTCAAAAATATATATAATTTACTGCCTATGCTTTCAATGTCAAATGCAGAAATTTTAATCCATGCATTTATGACCACAAGGTTAGATTATTGTAATGCTTTAGTGGGTGGTTGTTCTGCACGCTTAGTTAACAAACTACAGCTAGTCCAAAATGCAGCAGGAATTATGACCATATTAGCCCGGTCCTGTCAACACTGCACTGGCTCCCTATCAAACATCGTATAGATTTTAAAATATTGCTTATTACTTATAAAGCCCTGATTGGTTTAGCACCACATTATTTGAATGAGCTCCTGTTACATTATAATCCACTACATCCGCTAGGTTCTCAAAACTCAGGCAATTTGATAATACCTAGAATATCAAAATCAACTGCGGGTGGCAGATTTTGTTCAGGAGGCAGACACACTCTTGCAGTTTAAATCTAAATTAAAGACCCATCTCTTTAACCTGGCTTACACATAACATACTAATATACTTTTAATATCCAAATCCATTAGAGGACTTTTAGGCTGCATTAATTAGGTAAACTGGAACTGGGAACACTTCCCATAACACCTGATGTACTTGCTACATCATACACCAGATCCAATGTGTATCCAGATCAAAGGGTCACTGCAGTCACCCGGATCCAGTACGTATACAGACCAGATGGTGGATCGGCACCTAGAAAGGACCTCCAGGACAAGACCACAAGAAACAGATGATTCTTCTGCACAATCTCACTTTGCTGCAGCCTGGAATTGAACTGCTGGTTTCGTCTGGTCAGAGGACAACTGGCCCCCCAACTGAGCCTGGTTTCTCCCAAGGTTTTTTTCTCCATTCTGTCACCGATGGAGTTTTGGTTCGTTGCCGCTGTCGCCTCTGGCTTGCTTAGTTGGGTTCACTTCATCTACAGCGATATCGCTGACTTGATTGCAAATAAATGCACAGACACTTTTTAAACTGAACAGAGACGACCTCATTAAAGGGGTACGACGTATAAAAGGGGTACCAAGATCAGTTGGGTAAACTTCATGCAGTCAACGAGCACTTAACGAACTACATCCATTCTCTTCCATCAACCATGCCTAGAATGGTGAGTTTCACACTACCCAACAAGTTTGATGGTTCTTTTGATCAATGTAGAGGCTTTGTTGGACAAGTAAAGATTTATTTAGACAACCAAGAAGACAAATTTAATTCTGACGATAAGAAATGTGCTGTCATGATGTCATTATTGACTGGAAAGGCGATCAGTCAAACTTCCTTCAAACTTACCCTTACCTTAAAAGCTGAAGAACTGTCCATGTCGTCAACAGCAATGATCAACTCTGGAGATGCATTTCCCTGTTAACTGTCACCTGTCCCCTCTGTGGGATACCTACATTTGCTTCACTATATTACGATTAAATCTAATCTAATCTTGACAAACTATATAGTGGTGCAAAGGTCCCAGATTCCCAAATATATATTTTACCAATGTTTTTTGTTAAAAATTTAGTAGGAAAAGTAATAGATTAATTTATGACAAGAGTGCACCCTCAAACATCATAACAGGAGTTTTGACCTTTGTTAAAAAAAAAGACTTATCCGTTGCCTTTTTCTCCATCACATTTTAAAAATAATCAGAAATTATGTATCATCTGAAAACTTAAAATCTCAAAATTCGTCCTTTAAAACCCATTTTAAAATCAGACATTGCATTAACATGAAAATGGTTCATCATTATCATGTTACAAAATGTTTTCATTGATGAATGATAGGATTTCCATGGCTGTCCGTTCATGACCCAGTCATTTCCTGGCATCAGGGTGAGTTGACCAAGTGGTCTGCCTTTTGTGAGAGTCACGGTTTCTCTTCAGTTCCTCAACCATGTTATAGTGCTAGTATTGAAAGTCCCATCAGTACCCAGGCAGTCAATATTCCCCCCTGTTATGATGACCTAGCAGAGGTCTTTAGTAAAACTAAGGCCGCACAACTACCCTCTCACCATCCCTGGGACTGTAGTATTGATTTACTCCCCAATGCCATGCCTCCCAAGAGCGTATTTATCCGCTATCTAGAACTGGAACCCAAGCCATGGAGGATTACATTGAAGAGGCCTTGAGTTCTGAATTCATTCGACCTTCCACTTCCCCAGCTGAAGCTGGGTTCTTCTTTGTGGAGAAAAAGGATGGAGGACTCAGGCCCTGTATTGATTATAGAGGACTGAACAATGTCACAGTAAAATTCTGCTACCCCCTGCCACTGGTTCCCTCAGCCCTGGAACAGCTCCGTGAAGCAAGGATATACACCAAACTCGATCTAAAGAGTGCATATAACTTAATTCGAATTAAGGAAGGCGATGAATGGAAGATTGCCTTCCTCACCACTAGGCGGCACAACGAGTATCAGGCCATGCCTTATGGACTTGCCAATGCACCAGCTGTTTTACAGTCATTCATAAATTAGATCTTCCATGACTTGCTGAATCAGAATTTAATTGCCTAAATTGATGACATTCTCATATACTCCAATTCTGAAGCAGAACATATTAATAGGGCTGGGTACCGAACTTCGATGCCTTTATGGTATTGAACAGACTTTGAGTATCGAAAGATTATTTATCTTTCGGTGCCAAATTTCGGTTCCAAAAGCCAAGCAGCGTTTTTTTGTTGTTGTTTTTTTTTTTTTGCCAAGTGGCTGTGTCTGTGTGAGCTTGTAGCATACAAGCATACATGATATTAAGTGTCTAATAAACGCAGACATGCTCATTGCATGACTCTGATATTCTTGTAAAGATTATAAGTTATTAGTATGATCGCCTGTTTCGCGTCTGAAGTAATAAGGATAAACAAAAAAATAAAAATAAAGTACGTCTGTGTTTGCGCGGGTTTCGAAAACGCACTAAAAGACGAGGCGCCGCAAGACGACAGTCACAAACCACCAAGCTACCGATCTACAACGAATCAACTCCAGATCCCTAGATTCAAGACAGGACTCTTGGCTTCACATCGTGCAGCTGCTGAATCAAGGAAATGTGACCATGTTAACTTTTGACCTGTATTTATCTATTATGAAAATAAACCATAGCAGAATGATGACTACATTTTATGTTTCATGATGTTAAAGAACATTTCATGACTTCTCAGACAACTGTACATTTGTGGCCACTGTGGGTTAATTATAAACTAAAGAAAATGGACCATGTTTTTACTATGGTAAATATGAGTTAACGATAGTGTTTATAATTAACCCACTGTAGCCACAAATGTAAAGTTCATGAAATGTTCTTTAATCCATTTTTTTTTTAATTCCTTTGCATTTTAGTTGGTTCAATATTAGCCTGTACACAATATAATTTGTTTATTTATTTATTTATAATATGTTAATGTTGTGTCAAAAAGGTTTCTCTTTTTTTTGTTAATTTTGGCCAAGTTAGGGTTGATACTGATCCTGAGTGTCTGCTGGCGCACCCCTATCCAAAAAACACAACCAGTTGTATTAATAATGTTATCCTGAGTGTGAAGTGTTACCACAATTAGTTTTAATTAAGGTGAAAAATAAAAGTTTTGTGTTTAATGTATTTGTGTTGATGTTGAAATGGATTTTAAAACATATGGTATCGAAATGAGTATTGTTAGGAACCAGTATCGAAACTGAGGTATCGAAATTGGCACCCAATCAAAAGATTTTGAACAATACCCAGGCCTACATATTAACCACGTCAAGACCATACTCACTCGGCTCCTGAAGAGTCAATTGTATGTAAAGGCAGATAAATTTGAGTTTCACGTCAAGCAGACATCATTCCTGGGTTATCACATTGGTCATCAGAGTGTCAAGATGGATGAAGCCAAGCTCAAGTCAGTGATAGAATGGCCCCAACCATCCACCGTTAAGGAACTTCAAAGATTTCTGGGGTTTGCTAACTTCTACATGCATTGTTGCATCACATTTGACATTGCTCCTCAAGGGAAAACCTTCTAAACTCAAGTGGAGTGAGAAGGCCACTCAAGCATTCAACACTTTGAAGGTTAAGTTTACCACAACTCCAATCCTCAAACACCCTGACCTCAATATGCCATTCATTGTTGAAGTAGATGCCTCTGACTCGGGAATTGGAGCCGTACTCTCCCAACACCATGGTCAATCTGGAAAACTGTATCCTTGTGCATTCTTTTCAAGAAAGTTAACAGCAGCTGCATGTAACTATGATGTGAGGAATAAGGAACTCCTGTTTATGAATGACGCTATAGAGCAATGGAGACATTGGCTCGAGGGAGCAGTCCACCCATTCCAGGTGATCACTGATCATCAAAATCTTGAATAGATTAAAGGTGCAAAATGACTCAACCCACACCAAGCTCGCTGGTCCCTCTTCTTCACCCTCTTTCAATTTGCAGCGACTTATCATCCAGGGAGTATGATCTTCCCTTCGACAAACATACCACAGAATGCATTCTTCTCCCCGTCTGTAATCATGGCCTCAATTACCTGGGATATTATGGAGCAGATACATTGAGAACAGCTCCAAGAACCAGCTCCTACCAACTGCCCCCCTAATAAACATTACGTTCCACAAAGTCTGCGTCATAGGGTAACTCAGTGGGTCCACACCTCTGTCAGCTCTGGCCACCCAGGATTCTCCCACACTCTGCACCTGTTACACAACTCGTTTTGGTGGCCTTCAATGTCCAAGAATGTCACTAATTATGTCAAAGCCTGTCAGGTCTGTGCTCAATCCAAGACCTCCAAGGAGTTACCATCCAGACTCCTGCAACCTCTACCCATTCCACAATGCCCTTGGTCTCATCTCTCCATAGACTTTGTTACTGACTTACCTCTGTCAAATGGTTTCACCACAATCCTAGTTATCATAGATCGATTCTCTAAGTCATGCCGGTTGATTCCATTGAAAGGACTCCCCACAGCCATGGAAACCGCACAGGCAATATTCCACCATGTCTTCAGGAACTATAGAATCCCGGAAGATATTATCAGTGACAGAGGCACTCAGTTCATGTCCCAAATCTGGAGAGCATTGAGAATCAGAATCAGAATCAGAATGAGCTTTATTGCCAGGTGTGTTCACACATAAAAGGAATTTGTTTTCTTGACAGAAGCTCTGCAGTGCAACATTTACATTTAGCTGACGCTTTTATCCAAAGCAACTTACAATTGCTATATATGTCAGAGGTCGCACGCCTCTGGAGCAACTAGGGGTTAAGTGTATTGCTCAGGGACACATTGGTGTCTTACAGTGGATTCAAACCCGGGTCTCTCACACCAAAGGCACATGTCTTATCATCTGCGCTAACACCACCCCATAAAAAAATCCACAGCGGAGCGCACAGTGGGAATCTACATTCTCACATTCCGTGACAGGTCAGATGACATCAGGATTGTTCTGGAAGGCCAGAACATCTTGCAAGGCTTGGACAGAACATCTTGCAAGGCTTGTACAGATCTAGCAAGGGTCCAACATAATGACAGTGACAGAACAACAAACACAAGTTGGAATAAAAAATATTTTGCTCACTCTGTATAAGTACAGTTCTTGAATAGAGGGGAGGGTTGTACCAATGATTCGCTCAGCAGTCCGGACTACCCTCTGTAGTCTTCTGAGGTCAGATTTAGAAGCTGAGCTGAACCAGACAGTTACTGAAGTGCAGAGGATGGATTCGATGATGGTGGAGTAGAACTGTTTCAGCAGCTCCTGTGGTAGGTTAAACTTCCTCAGCTGGCGAAGGAAGTACAACCTCTGCTGGGCCTTTTTCAAAATGGAGTCAATGTGAATGTTCCACTTCAGGTCCTGAGAGATAGTGGTGCCCAGGCTCTGGAATGACTCCACTTCAGTCACAGTGCTGTTCATGATGGTGAGTGGGGGGAGTGAAGGGGGGTTTCTCCTGAAGTCCACGATCATCTCCACTGTTTTGAGGGTGTTAACTCCAGGTTGTTGAGAGTGCACCAGACAGCCAGCTCTTTAACCTCCTGTCTGTAAGCAGACTCGTCACCGTCCTGAATGAGGCCGATGAGTGTGGTGTCGTCTGCAAACTTCAGGAGCTTGACAGAGGGGTCCTTAGATGTGCAATCATTGCTGTACAGGGAGAAGAGCAGTGGGGAGAGAACACAGCCCTGGGGAGCTCCGCTGCTGATTGTACGGGTGCTGGATGTGTATTTTACCAGCCTCATTAGCTGCTGCCTGTCTGTCAGGAAGCTGTTGATCCACTGACAGACAGAGGTGGGCACGGAAAGCTGAGTTAGTTTGGGCAGGAGGAGGTTTAGGATGATCGTGTTAAAGGCCGAGCTGAAGTCCACAAACAGGATCCTCACATAATTCCCCGGTCTGTCTAGGTGTTGCAGAACATAATGCAGCCCAATGTTTACTGCATCATCCACAGACCTGTTTGCTCTGTAGGCAAACTGAAGAGGATCCAGCAAGGGTCCAGTGATGTCCTTCAGGTGGGCCAGCACCAGTTTTTCAAATGACTTAATGACCACAGACGTTAGAGCCACAGGCCTGTAGTCATTTAGACCTGTAATTTTGGATTTCTTTGGGTTTGGGATGATGGTGGAGCATTTAAAAAAAGCATGAAGGGACTTCGCACAACTCCAGCGATCTGTTGAAGATCTTTGTGAAGATGGGTGTACAGGATGGGTTGCAGGAGTTGTGAATGGTGTGAATGGTTGTGTGGGGAGACGTTCAGTGCAGGTGATGGGTGTTCTTTCAAACCTGCAGTAAAACTTGTTCAGATTGTCTGCCAGTCGTTGATCCTCAACAGTGCTGGGGGTGGTGTCTTGTAGTTGGTGATTGTAATAATATAAAACTTCCTAATCATCGGGAAGAAGGAGGCGGGAACCGGCAGACAATCAAACAGAAACTTTAATAATCCAAAAAAAACACAAAACAGTGCATCAGCCCCTCACGGACAACTGATGAGCACAAATAAAAACCAAAACATAAAATAAAGCCCAGGCCTGGTCCTCTCTTTCTCTCTCTCTGAGTCGTGCTCTGGCTTATATCCGGTCTCTCCACGGCAATTACTGAAATCAAACACGTGTTCTTTATTTGCACTTGACCTACTTACGCCTCGCTCTGCTCCATCGTCTCTCTACAAACCTTCTATAATAACCTGCCAGCCCCAGGAACCGTCTAACTTCCTTTTTGGTCTTGGGTCATGGACAAGTCGCAACCACTGCCGTCTTGTGAATTTGGGGACGCACCTGTCCATGACCCAAGTGGAGATCCGGATATCTTAATTCCACCCGCCCAATTGCACACTTCTTCAGATTAGCCGTGAGCCCCGCCCTCCTCAGTGTCTTCAGGACTGCTCGCAAATGCTGCATATGTCGCTGCCAATCCCCACTGTAGATGTAATCCACACAGAACCGTACTGAGCCGTCCGTTTTAGGAACTAACCCTATCGGGCTCGCCCAGTCACTGTTGGACTCTTCTATTACTCCCATTTCTCACATCACTTCTATATCTCCTTGAACTATTTTTTTCTTATGTTCTGGTAATCCATACGGCCGACTGCGAACCAGCACGCCTGGCTCAATCTCAACCTGGTGCTGAATGAGATTCATTCGGCCAGACAGGGGCGAGAACACATCAGCAAAATCTGCTTGTATTGACTATGTCAGTGAGCTGCGAGGGCGAGAGGTGGTCTCTTCCAGGGGCCAGAGCAAGAGATTGAGACTTTGAACTCACTTATGGACCAAGATACTCCTCCCCACTCACTACCGTCGCCAGCATCACTGATTCTGCCTCAGACCATTTTTTAAGCAGGTTGAGGTGATATATTTGATGTGCCCCGCCCCTATCCGTTCGAGCTACCTGATAGTTGAGACCTCGAAGGGTCCTTGCCACTTCGCGAGTGTAACGATACAATCTCCATACTCATCGGGAAGAAGGAGGCGGGAACCGGCGCACAATCAAAACATAATTTTAATATTCAAAATAAACACAAAACAGCGCGTCAGCCCCTCACGGCGACTGACGCGCACAAATAAAGGCAAACACATAAAATAACGTCCCAGGCCTGGTCCTCTCTCGTCCTTCACGGTCGTCACTCCAGTTTTATATCCTTCCATCTCCTACGTGGGACTCGATACTGGCGGTGGGCGCAGGTGTAGCTCATCTCCAATCACTACACCTGGCCTCACTCCTCGTTCCCACGCCTCTCGGCCCCGCCCCACTCGTCACAGCGAGTAATTTGGTACTAGACATAGGGAGTAATACAAGCACTTTATCTCCCGGTGCGAACTGACGTAGTCTAGCCCCCGACTTTGTTTGTCCAGAGCCTGTAACAAATTCTCCATTGACAGCCGCCCCAATGTGTGGAGGTTTCTTCTCAGGTCCATGACATATTGAATTTCATTTTTGCTAGCCCCGCGGGGCTGACGTCCATAGAGAAGCTCGAAGGGGGAAAACCCCGTGGAGGCTTGCGGGACCTCCCGCACAGCGAACAAGAGGGGTTCTAGCCACTTATCCCAATTTTTGGCGTCCTCATGTACGAACTTACGAATCATGGATTTTAACGTGCGGTTAAATCGTTCGACCAGCCCGTCTGTTTGTGGGTGATACACGCTTGTTCAAATCGATTTAATCCCCAATAACTCGTAGAGCTCGCGAATAGTACGTGACATAAACGCCATGCTCTGATTGGTGAGGATTTCCTTTCTGAATCCCCACCCGGGGGATAAATTGAACTTTTAGCGGAAATAGTGCGGAGAGGCACTGCTTCAGGATATCGCGTTGCATAGTCCACCAGAACTAATGCAAAGCGATGTCCTCGCGCTGACCGCTCTAATGGCCCGATGAGGTCCATACCAATTCATTCGAAGGGGACCTGCATTAAAGGTAAGGGGCACAATGGTGCTTTTCGGGTGGCCGGTGGATTCACCAACTAACATTCACGACAAGACGCGCACCATCTGCGCACATTCTCGTGAATGCCCGGCCAAAAGACGGCCAAAAGACGGCCATGAGACGGTTTAGTGTAGCCGTTTGCCCTAAATGCCCGGCCATTGAATTACAATGAGCCGCCTGGACAAGCATTTCCCGACGGCTTCTAGGTATCAGTAACTGGGTTGTATCTTGCTTTGTCTGGGCGTCTTGGGTCACCCGTTACAACTTATCTTTTAAAATTGAAAAATAAGGATAGGAGAGAGGTTGATCAGGATGAAGAAGCTGCCCGTCGATAGAACGAACCTGATCAAATACATTTTTCAGCGTTTCATCCCGGGACTGTTCCAGTGGAAAATCATGGTGCTCAGGAAGGATGTTCTGCTCCACAGCACTCTGTTCCCCTGAAACAGGCTCCGGAGGTTCATGGGCCAGTCCCCGGGGGGCCATCCTCGAGCCTCTGCTGATTTCTCAAAGAGATCCAGGAAGGCCTCCGGATCGTCCTGAGGCTCCATTTTGTTGAGCGGCAGAGGAGATGTGCTGTCCTTGGACAAGGGAATGGCCTGAACCTCCCAGTCTACCCAGCTCCGGAACAGCTCGCGGTCTTCATGCTGGGCTCGGAGCATGAAAACAGCGCATCAGCTCCTCACAGACGACTGATGCGCACAAATAAAAACCAAAACATAAAATAAAGCCCAGGCCTGGTCCTCTCTCTCTCTCTCTCTCTCTGAGTTGAGCTCCCGCTTATATCCTGTCTCTCCACACCAATTACTGAAATCAAACACACGTGTTCGTTATTTGCACTTGACCTACTTACACCTCGCTCTGCTCCATCGTCTCTCTCCCGTTACAGACTCTGCCAAACCACGCCCCCCTCGCCACAGTGATCTTCTTTAGACTTTTACACACTGATGCAGAGTCGTTCGAAGTAAACTGAGTCCTTATTTTTCCAGAATAATTCCTCTTTGCCACTTTGATCTCCTTTTCCAGTGTGTATTTAGCCTATTTATACAAGACATTGTCCCCCTTCATGTAAGCATCTTCTTTGGCCTGACGGAGCTGTCTGAGTTTTGCAGCGAACCACCGTTTGTCATTGTTATAATTTAGTTGAGTCCTGGTAGGAATGCATATATCCTCACAGAAACTGATATATGATGTTGCGGTCTCTGTGAGTTCATCCAGATCGGTGGCAGCAGCTTCAAAAATACTCCAGTCAGTGAGGTCAAAACAAAATTGTAAATCCTGCTCTGCTTCATTAGTCCATCTTTTTACAGTCCTTAATACAGGTTTAGCTGATTTTAGTTTCTGCCTGTAGGTCGGTATAAGATGAACCAGAAGGCGATCAGAATGTCCCAAAGCTGCTCGTGGAACAAAGTGATATGCATCCTTTATTGTGGTGTAACAGTGATCCAATATATGGGTATCTAATATAGTAATATATAGTAATATTTATATATATATATATATATATATATATATATATATGGCAGTTCATGGGAGAGATTGGCTTTATTAAAGTCCCCAAGAATGATTAAAATGGAGTCCGGGTCTTGTTGTTCTGTCTCTGTGATCTGATCAGCGAGTTTCTGTAAAGCCAGACTTACATGCGCTTGTGGAGGAATGTTAACACTCACCAGAACGAAAGAGTGAAACTCCCGCGACGAGTAGAACAGCTTGCAGTTAATGAAGAGTGTTTTGAGATTTGAGCAGCACATCTTCTTTAACACAGTTACATCTGTACACCACCATTCATTGACGTAAAAGCATGTCCTGCCGCCGCGCGATTTCCTCGTTGATTCTGCTTCGTGGTCCGCTCTGAATAGCTGAAAGTCCGGCAGATGGAATGCACTATCCGGTATGGCATCATTCAGCCAAGTTTCCGTGAAACACAGAGCAGCAGAGTGTGATGAATCCTTATTTGTCTGAGAGAGCAGAAGCAGTTCGTCCGTTTTGTTGGATAGAGAGCGGAGATTTGCCAGATGGATGTTGGCACAGGCGTTTGAAATCCGCGTTTTCTGAGTCTCACGAGCGCACCAGCTCTTTTTCCCCATCTGTGAGTCTTCTTGAAGCATGTGATCAGCACAGCCACTCTGCCGACAAGAATGTCCAGCAAAACATCAGAATAGTCGAAAATCTGTGATATATCGGGAGATGTGTGTTGCAGAATGTTCAGCAATTCTTCCCTGGTGAAATTGATTGCAGGAATATAACCAAAGACAGGACAAACTAACAAAAACACAAAAACAACTGCAGAGCACGTCAAAGAGGCAGCCACCCTGTATCGTCGCCAAACAGCAAATTTACATTGATGTCAGTCTAGCATAAGGTTATCACCCCCAAGCTAATGGTCAGGCGGAACGATTAAATCAAGAACTAGGCAGCCTATTGCAGCAGAGAACAACATTTATGGTCGGAATTCCTCCCAAGGGCAGAATACACACAGAACTGACTCACTCATCAACAGGTTTGACTCCTTTCCAATGTGTCCTCGGATATCAGCCCCCTATGTTCCCGTGGTCTGGCGAGCCATCATCAGTCCCCGCTGTGGATGAATGGATTCGGCGTAGTGAGAGGGTGTGTGATAGTGCTCATATCCGCCTTCAACGAGCTGTAAGAGTATAGGAACTCCAGGCCAACAAGCGACATCGGCCACACCCTCCCTACCAACCAGGACAGCGGGTCTGGCTCTCTACATGGGAGCCCAATCATGAGACTCAAGACCCACCACCACCACTGGACGTTGATGGAGCACCAGCCTACAAGGTCAATTAATTACTGGACTATTGAAGAAGAGGGGGGTCAACTCCAATATTTGGTGGACAGGGAAGGGCTATGGAGCTGAGGAGAGGTCATGGGTAGCCGCCAGCGACATTCTGGATCCCTCTCTCACAGAGGACTTTCATCGAGCCAGACCTGATCGACCAGTGCCACGACCACAAGGACGTCTGCGCCGAGTGCCAGAAGGCACTCATGGGGGGTGGGGGGTTCTGTAATGCCACACCAGCAGAGGGAGCCCTCACCTGAGTACTGACTGTTCACCGCTCCCTCTGCTTCTACATTCATTTCCTGTTTGAGACTATTTAACATAAGTTAGCGTGTTCCTTCATAGCTCAGGGATTCCTGTACATTGTTCGGTTCCAGCAGAGCCCCTGCAGCAGGGCAACTGTGTGTACATTATATATGGACCAGAATGAACTCAAAAGGACTTATAAATGAATCATTCCATTGCTTAACTCCATATTCATTTATGTGTAACCCACACATTTGACTATCATGTATAATCACTTATTGTGTATGTCTTTTGATAACTATAGGATACATAGTCATGTCTAGTATTGATATAATCGAATTTTTTTATCTTTTGCATAGACTTGAACACTTTGTTGGCATCAGTGGAAGTGCATTAGCATGGTTTAAATCGTACTTATATGACCGCCATCAGTTCGTAGCAGTGAATGAAGATTTATCATATCGATCACAAGTGCAGTATGGAGTACCTCAAGGCTCAGTACTAGGGCCGCTACTCTTCACGCTTTATATGTTACCCTTGGGAGATATCATCAGGAAACATGGTGTTAGCTTTCACTGTTATGCTGATGATACGCAGCTCTATATTTCCTCGCAGCCCGGTGAAACACACCAATTTGAAAAACTAATGGAATGCATAGTCGATATAAAAAATTGGATGACGAGTAATTTCTTACTGCTAAATTCAGAAAAAACAGAGGTGTTAATCATAGGGCCTAAAAACTCTGCTTGTAATAACCTAGAACACTGTCTAAGACTTGATGGTTGCTCTGTCAATTCTTCGTCATCAGTTAGGAACCTAGGTGTGCTACTTGATCGCAATCTTTCCTTAGAAAGCCACGTTTCTAGCATTTGTAAAACTGCATTTTTCCATCTCAAAAATATATCTAAATTATGGCCTATGCTCTCAATGTCAAATGCAGAAATGTTAATCCATGCATTTATGACTTCAAGGTTAGACTATTGTAATGCTTTATTGGGTGGTTGTTCTGCACGCTTGGTAAACAAACTACAGCTAGTCCAAAATGCAGCAGCAAGAGTTCTTACTAGAACCAGGAAGTATGACCATATTAGCCCGGTCCTGTCCACACTGCACTGGCTCCCTATCAAACATCGTATAGATTTAAAAATATTGCTTATTACTTATAAAGCCCTGAATGGTTTAGCACCTCAGTATTTGAATGAGCTCCTTTTACATTATACTCCTCTACGTCCGCTACGTTCTCAAAACTCAGGCAATTTGATAATACCTAGAATATCAAAATCAACTGCGGGCGGCAGATCCTTTTCCTATTTGGCGCCTAAACTCTGGAATAACCTACCTAACATTGTTCGGGAGGCAGACACACTCTTGCAGTTTAAATCTAGATTAAAGACCCATCTCTTTAACCTGGCATACACATAACATACTAATATGCTTTTAATATCCAAATCCGTTAAAGGATTTTTAGGCTGCATTAATTAGGTAAACCGGAACCGGAAACACTTCACATAACACCGTACTTTCTACATCATTAGAAGAATGGCATCTGCACTAATATTTGTCTGTTTCTCACTTGTTCCGAGGTCACCGTGGCCATCAGATCCAGTCTGTATCCAGATCAGAGGGTCACTGCAGTCACCCGGATCCAGTACGTATCCAGACCAGATGGTGGATCAGCACCTAGAAAGGACCTCTACTGCCCTGAAAGACAGCGGAGACCAGGACAACTAGAGCCCCAGATACAGATCCCCTGTAAAGACCTTGTCTCAGAGGACCACCAGGACAAGACCACAGGAAACAGATGATTCTTCTGCACAATCTGATTTGCTGCAGTCTGGAATTGAACTACTGGTTTCGTCTGGTCAGAGGAGAACTGGCCCCCCAACTGAGCCTGGTTTCTCCCAAGGTTTTTTTCTCCATTCTGTCACCGATGGAGTTTCGGTTCCTTGCCGCTGTCGCCTCTGGCTTGCTTAGTTGGGGTCACTTCATCTACAGCGATATCATTGACTTGATTGCAAATAAAAACAGACACTATTTCAACTGAACAGGGATGACATAACTGAATTCAATGATGAACTGCCTTTAACTATCATTTTGCATTATTGAGACACTGTTTTCCAAATGAATGTTGTTCAGTTGCTTTGACGCAATGTATTTTGTTTAAAGCGCTATATAAATAAAGGTGACTTTGACTTTGACTCCCTGTTTGTGTATGATTCTGCCTGTTTGCTCTTTCTTGCCTCTTGGATTGCCCCATTTGATTTACTGCCTGATTAGACTGATGTCTGTGTATAACCTGTTCGCCTGCCTACTCATCTCTGCCTTTTGGATTTCCCCTGTGCATGTTGAAAGATCGGAGTGCCATTGCGGTACTGACTCAATGCCTGGTTTCACAACTCTGTGTGTAAGATCTTTCCTTAATAAACTTCTGCAAATGGATTCTAATACTGCCTCAGACTGCTCATTACAATTATAATTGAAAATACATGTAATGTGTAACAAAGACACCTTCAAATAAAGTGTTACTAACCACAGTTACAGTAACTTTTCTTAAACCACATCTTACTTTATTTAGGTCCATTAGATTCTTAAGTCTGACCTTGATAGATGTGTGGTGATCCAATGCCCGTCAGTGTGTGTGATGATCGAAGTCTCTCTCCTGTGAGCAGCAGGGATTCTTACATCACTTCCTCATTGAGCTCATCCAGGTAGTGTTTTTATAGAAAGAGTGATCTCTCTTCAGAGGTGTAGGAGAGCTCTCCACCCGCCTGATATCCATGCTGTCTGGAGAGTCTTCATCCTTAACCAGCAATACAGAGGCAATCATTTCAATTATAAACACAACAAGGAGATCTACCAAACCAAGTTGTAAAACTAAAAAAAAAAAAAAGAAAAAAAAAAGGTCACAGTTAATTTTAAGGTCCAATTCTCACTATTAAAGTAAACTCTGCCAGTAAACTCTACCTTTGCTGCTTATTAAAAGTTAGTTAAGTTTAGGTAGTGGGTAGGATTATGGATGTAGAATATTGTCATGCAGAATAATTATTTTTTTATATGTGCTTTAGTTTGATACTTTTATAAAGTACTAATAAATATCCAATATGTTAATAATAGGCAACGTAAGGCAAGGCAAGTTTATTTATATAGCCAATTTCATACCCAATGGTAATTCAAAGTGCCTTACTTAAAAGGAAGTAAAATAATCATTAAAAATTATAATTACAACAATAAAAACAAGGAATTTAAAAACTTTTACAATTATTCGACAATTGATTTAAAACAGATAAGAATAGAAAATTATTATACATAAAATACAGTGAAATCAGCTCGGACATAGCACAGTGCTCGTTCAGTGGCTTAGTGGGCATGCTAATAAGCAACTAGTTAATTGTGAGAATTGGTCTCTAGACTAAAGTGTTTCCATAAAATATATATTTATTTTTATATACTCATCTCCTCCATTTCTGCTAGTGTTGGAGCTTTCAGAAGAACATGTATGCAAGACGGTGGGCTCAACTGACTGGTCAATGCAGGAAGTGGATTAGATGTCACATTGGCAAGTGTGTGCCAGACATGGTAATGAGCCAAACACTGAAGAGTGACAACTCCTGTAACACTCCTGTAAATAATCTAACACAGAAAAAGAGAGCTACAGAAGTAATGGAGGAGCAATACTGTTTTTAACACTGTGGTTAAACGTACATCTCTTTGAACTGAATGGATCCACAGGTCTGAGTTTGTGATCTTGTCTGATCTTGGCCAGGACTCGATCATTGGAGTCAAGTCAAGTCAAGTAAAGTCACCTATATTTATATAGCGCTTTAAACCAATAAGTAAAAAAAAAATACATTGCATCAAAGAAACTGAACAACATTAATTAGGAAAACAGGGTGTCAATAATGGAAAATGACAGGTAAAGGCAGATTATTGTAATGCTTTATTGGATGGTTGTTCTGCACGCTATAGTTACTATAAACTATAGTTAGTCCAAAATGCAGCAGCAAGAGTTCTTACTAGAACCAGGAAGTATAATCATATTAGCTGGGTCTTATCAACACTGCACTGGCCCCCTATCAAACATCGTATAGATTTTAAAATATTACTTATTACTTATAAAGCCCTGAATGGATTAGCACCTCATTGTTTGAATGAGCTCTTGTTACATTATAATCTTCCAGGTCCGCTGCATTCTCAAAACTCAGGTAATTTGATAATACCTAGAATATCAAAATCAACTGTGGGCAGCAGATCCTTTTCCTATTTGGTGCCCAAACTCTGGAATAACCTACCTAACATTGTTCGTGAGACAGACACACTCTTGCAGTTTAAATCTAGATTGAAGACCCATCTCTTTAACCTGGCTTACACATAACACACTAATGTGCTTCTAATATCCAAATCCGTTAAAGGATTTTTAGGCTGCATCAATTAGGTAAACTGGAACAGGGAACACTTCCCATAACACCTAATGTACTTGCTACATCATTAGAAGAATGGCATCTACGTTAATATTAGTCTGTTTTTCTATTATTCCTGGAATTAACAGCCTGGAATTGAACTGCTGGTTTCATCTGGTCAAAGGAGAACTGGCCCCCAACTGAGGCTGGTTTCTCCCAAGGTTTTTTCTCCATTCTGTGACCGATGGAGTTTTGGTTCCTTGCCCCTGTCGCTTTTGGCTTGTTTAGTTGGGGTCACTTCATCTACAGCGATATTGTTGACTTAAATGCAAATGATTGCACAGACACTATTTAAACTGAACTGAGATAATGACATCACTGAATTCAATGATGAACTATAGGGGTGTAACGATTCACTCATTTTCTCGATGCATCGATTACAAACCCTGTCGATTCATATGCATCGATCTTGAAACATGATTTTTGAATCGTGAATCGCCGATCTTGGACAGTAATTGATTCAAAATGCTAAGAATCAAATTAATCATGATTTCTATAGCGATTCAATGCTTTCAAAATGTATACACATTAAATTACTACACGCACGAATTAATGGAGACCTTGAAAAGTGTTCGTGAATCGTGTCTCTTATCTGTCCTTCACGCGCTCCACTGTTTACCGCCTGAGACTGTCACAGGATTGCGCTCGCGCTCCGTTCGTCTTTGACGCAGCCGACGTGTGATCTATAGGACTCGTGGCCAGTAATGCTAACATGAAGTAGTTTTACTTTTCTGTAGTTTGTCAATGGCTCTCTGCATCTTACCGACAGAGTTACCAGAGCCGTCGACGCACAGATACATTGAATGATAAATGTTTTTAAACAATGCGGATGAACCGCAAATACGAAGAAAACTTTTAAAATTAACCACAGCATTAACAACGACCTTGAAATAAGAGTGCGAGATTTATCTGATAATCAGATGCATGAAAGTAGCGTTTGTTTCATTAGCAAATAGACATTTGGCGCGTTTTCTCTCAGAATCATTCGCTGATGGAGAGGAAAAGTTAAATAGAGATTAAGACGTTTTCACACTGAAAGAGAAGCGATCTCGCTCTCATAGACATGCCAGGCTATATCTGCAGCT
Organism: Carassius auratus; assembly: GCF_003368295.1. Classification (NCBI taxonomy): domain Eukaryota; kingdom Metazoa; phylum Chordata; class Actinopteri; order Cypriniformes; family Cyprinidae; genus Carassius; species Carassius auratus. The sequence goes on from NC_039267.1 coordinate 21,772,728, forward strand.
AAACTGAATAAAAGCAGAATGTACTGATGAAAAAAAAAAAAAAAAACACAAACAATTTATGAATGATGCAGTGCTAATTGACATTTATTACAGTACAGAAACTATAACGTATATTTTCTACCTTATTCTGTGCAGACAATTTAAATAATTGCTAATTAAATGTAGCCTAGTATATAAAACAATCATAAAATTGCCATTAGGAAAAAAATATTGATTACAAATGATTGATTATTGTCCAGCAGTGTATTTGATTTAATTAAAAGTAATTAAAAAAGAAGATAATTCCTTGTAAAAATAATAATAATAATAATAATAAATAATAATAATAATTATTATTATTATTATTATTATTAATATTATTGTGCTGCCCCTTGTGGGAAGAGTTGTTTTTGTTTCGAGTTTCGTGCATTTTGTCCACGTATAGATTCCGTAGTTAAGTGATTCTCCTAACAGTCCCACAGCAAGTCGATCTCCAGTGTGTTAAAGTCTGTGAATCATTAATTTGGTTCTCAAAAAGATCTGTCTGTAAGTATTTATTTGATAATGATTTTAGCTTCCTTTAGATATTGAATTTTGTAATTTTAACATGTTTTCATTTCATAATTCGTAAGGAATATTTGGCGCTAGTATTGTTAGCTTTCCTTTGGCATTTTCCATGTATATTGGTTTCATGGTAATCGCTCACTAAAATTGGTTTACTGGTCCCGACTTCTTGAGGAGAAGGGATGGAGAGTGTCCTGCGGAATTAAACAGCCATCAACTTGTTGAACCAGCCACAGACTCTGAAGTCCGCCCACAAGTCTCAACATTTGCAACCATGACTGTGACAAAATCGCTTGGCTCACACAGGTTTGAGCGTTTCTCCAGTTGGAAACGTCTTACACAAGCTATCGCCAAACTCATTCGAAAGGCGAGATCTATTTCAAAAGCTCCCGAGTCAGATGAATCTAAAATGGACGCTCTAACACAAGCAAAGTTGGTTATTGTACAAACTGTTCAAGGCGAGATATTTGAAAAGGAAATAAAAACTTTGAACAAAGGAGAGGTCATATCAAAACACAGTCCACTGAAGAATCTGAATGTGTTTTTGGATAAAGAAGGACTGATGCGAGTAGGAGGATGTGTGACCTCTGCTGAAATAACTCAAGAACAAAGCCAACCCATTGTCATTCCTAAGAAGCATCACATTGCTATCTTGCTTGTCCAGTTCTATCACGAACAGGTTGTGCACCAAGGTAGACACATCACTGAAGGAGCCATCAGGTCTGCTGGACTGTGGATCCTTGGAGGAAAAAGGTTGGTGACAAATCTTATCACCAAATGCACAACCTGCCGCAGGTTAAGGGGAAATTCCAGCCGATCGTCTCATCCAAACTCCTCCTTTCACAAATGTCGGAGTGGATGTGTTTGGACCATGGAACATCTGCATCCGCAAGACAAGAGGTGGAGTGTCAGAGAACAAACGCTGAGCAGTAATGTTTACCTGTTTAGTTACTCGTGCAGTTCACATCGAGGTAGTTGAGTCTCTCTCAACTTCAAGTTTCATAAATGCTCTCAGAAGGTTCCAGGCCATAAGAGGCCCCACCAAATCTTTAGATCAGATTGTGGAACGAACTTCATTGGAGCGTGCAAAGAGCTTCAGATAAGTTCAGAAGATCCTGAGCTTCAATCCTACCTCAAAAATGAGACATGCACTTGGAAGTTTAACCCACCTCACTCCTCTCACATGGGAGGAGTGTGGGAAAGACTGATCAGAGTGGCCCGATGTATTCTGGATGCTATGTTGCTGAAAGTTCACTCTCCAAATCTGACTCATGAAGTACTTGTGACGCTCATGGCAGAGGTAACAGCCATAATGAATGGTCGTCCATTGATACCTGTGTCTTCCGATCCTCAACAACCCGACTTGCTGATGGCAGGGGCCCTTCTTACACAGAAAATCTGTCCCGTCTCTATTCCACCTGGAGACTTTGATCCTAAGGACTTGTACCGTAAGCAATGGAAAAAGGTGCAAAGTCTTGCCAACGCATTCTGGAAACGATGACGAGAAGAATAGCTAGCAATGCTTCAACCAAGAAGAAAATGGCAAGCAGATCATACAAACTTAACCATCGGTGATGTTGTTCTCCTAAAGGACACTCAGGTTAAAAGAAACGAATGGCCTACTGGACTTACACTTACCCTGGTCGAGATAAGAGAGTACGGAAAGTAGATGTACGAATAATTAAAGAAGGTACTGCTAAGGTGCACACAAGACCTATTTCAGAAATTGTGTTGTTAGTTAAAGGTTAATAGTGTTATAGCAGTATACCAGGCGGGGAGTGTGCTGCCCCCTTGTGGGAAGAGTTGTTTGTGTTTCGAGTTTCGTGCATTTTGTCCACGTATAGATTCCGTAGTTCAGTGATTCTCCTAACAGTCTGTGACGGCTGGTGAAAAGACAGTCCGGAAACAAATGCGAGTTAACAGGATTTAATGAGATGCTGAGAATGATACAAAGACACACAAAGACGATGAGGTGATAACACTCCAGGGAGACGGTGGAAGGTGAGAAATCCAGCTGGTAGTGGAGTGTAGGTGAGGAGTCCGGGTCTTGACGGCATGAGGCAGCAGGAGAGAGTGGCACAGGAACTGCGGGGAACAGAGCCGAAGGTAAGTGTCCGTGGCTGAGTGATCGTGCGGAGAGTGGATGAGGTTCTAGGGAAAACACAGACATCCAAAACGCAAACTAACACAGAAGCCAGACGGGGGTAACACAACGACATGAAACAACGATCTCACAAACACAAGACGTGAGACAAGCCATTATATAGGAGATGAGTAATGAGTGGCAGCTGTTGCTGATACAATTAACGGAGACGCCCACAACTAATCAGTGCAGACGCAGAACACACAGAATTCACCACAAAGTGTAAACAACCCGAGATCACGGTTTACCAACCGTGACACAGTCCCACAGAAAGTCGATCTCCAGTGTGTTAAAGTCTGTAAATCATTAATTTGGTTCTCAAAAAGATCTGTCTGTAAGTATTTATTTGATAGTGATTTTAGCTTCCTTTAGATATTGAATTTTGTAATTTTAACATGTTTTCATTTCATAATTCGTAAGGAATATTTGGCGCTAGTATTGTTAGCTTTCCTTTGGCATTTTCCATGTATATTGGTTTCATGGTAATCGCTAACTAATGCAATAGTTTTTTTGTGAGTTTTAGTTATTCTAAGTTACTTATTTTATATTTGTATTGTGCATTCACACTATTGAGATTGTAATATGCATTTTCATTGTTTCTGTATGTTACAGTTTTACAGTCCTTCCAGTAAACACACACACTGAGCAAGAAGCCTCCTGGTTGTTAGCTATGTGTAAAGCTAGTTCACACACACTAGTAAAGGCAGAATAATAATTATTATTATATAGGATACATACATAAAATGATTGTATTTGACATTTCTATCACTTCTGAAACTATGGCTACGCTCCTGGTGTGACAAAATGTTAGCTTATACATAATACTCTTTAAGCTCGTTTTTAAAAACTTGGCTTTCATACATTTTTACGTATGCCATGTCGCATCATTAAACTAGCATTTAACAATGGAAAAAAAGTTTTTTTTTTTCTAACCTATGGTTCTCTAACAATAAATGCTACTGTAATTTGCCCCCTGACTAAGCGTTTAAAGAATTTAGTAGAAGCAATTAAATAATCCCGTGAATGCACTTAAAGAATGCAGAATCGAATCGTTATAATCGAATTGAATCGAATTTAATTGTGAATCGAATCGAATTGAATCGTTCTAAATTTGCAAAAATCGTTCTTGAATCGAATCTAAAACCTATGAATCGTAATCGAATCAAATCGCTGCCTTGCCAAAGATTCACAGCCCTAATGATCTAACCTTGAGGTCATAAATGCATGGATTAACATTTCTGCATTTGACATTGACAGCATAGGCCATAATTTACATATTTCGGAGAATGAAAATTCAGTTTTACAAATGCTAGAAACGTGGCTTTCTAAGGAAAGATTGCTTTCAAATAGCACACCTAGTTTCCTAACTGAAGACAAAGAATTGACAGAGCAGCCATCAAGTCTTAGACAGTGTTCTAGGTTATTACATGCAAGTGTTGACATTTCCCAACACCACAACAGTAATGACTTTATGAACTACTTTACTTCTAAAATCGATACTATTAGAGATAAAATTGCAACCATTCAGCCGTCAGCTACCGTATCATATCAGACAGTGCACTATAGACCCCCTGAGGAACAGTTCCACTCATTCTCTACTATAGGAGAGGAAGAATTGTATAAACTTGTTAAATCATCTAAACCAACAACATGTATGTTAGACCCTATACCATCTAAGCTCCTAAAAGAGGTGCTTCCAGAAGTCATAGGTCCTCTTCTGACTATTATTAATTCCTCATTGTCATTAGGATATGTCCCCAAAACCTTCAAACTGGCTGTTATTAAGCCTCTCATAAAAAAGCCACAACTTGACCCCAGAGAACTTGTTAATTATAGACCAATCTTGAATCTCCCTTTTCTGTCCAAGATACTAGAAAAGGTGGTATCCTCACAATTATATTCCTTCTTAGAGAATAATGGTATATGTGAGGATTTCCAGTCAGGATTTAGACCGTATCATAGTACTGAGACTGCTCTCCTTAGAGTTACAAATGATCTGCTCTTATCATCTGATCGTGGGTGTATCTCTCTATTAGTTTTATTGGATCTTAGTGCTGCATTTGACACAATTGACCACAACATTCTTTTGCATAGACTTGAACACTTTGTTGGCATCAGTGGAAGTGCATTAGCATGGTTTAAATCGTACTTATATGACCGCCATCAGTTCGTAGCAGTGAATGAAGATGTATCATATCGATCACAAGTGCAGTATGGAGTACCTCAAGGCTCAGTACTAGGGCCGCTACTCTTCACACTTTATATGTTACCCTTGGGAGATATCATCAGGAAACATGGTGTTAGTTTTCACTGTTATGCTGATGATACGCAGCTCTATATTTCCTCGCAGCCTGGTGAAACACACCAATTTGAAAAACTAATGGAATGCATAGTCGATATAAAAAATTGGATGACGAGTAATTTCTTACTGCTAAATTCAGAAAAAACAGAGGTGTTAATCATAGGGCCTAAAAACTCTGCTTATAATAAACTAGAACACTGTCTAAGACTTGATGGTTGCTCTGTCAATTCTTCGTCAACAGTTAGGAACCTAGGTGTGCTACTTGATCGCAATCTTTCCTTAGAAAGGCACGTTTCTAGCATTTGTAAAACTGCATTTTTCCATCTCAAAAATATATCTAAATTACGGCCTATGCTCTCAATGTCAAATGCAGAAATGTTAATCCATGCATTTATGACTTCAAGGTTAGACTATTGTAATGCTTTATTGGGTGGTTGTTCTGCATGCTTGGTAAACAAACTACAGCTAGTCCAAAATGCAGCAGCAAGAGTTCTTACTAGAACCAGGAAGTATGACCATATTAGCCCGGTCCTGTCCACACTGCACTGGCTCCCTATCAAACATCGTATAGATTTTAAAATATTGCTTATTACTTATAAAGCCCTGAATGGTTTAGCACCTCAGTATTTGAATGAGCTCCTTTTACATTATACTCCTCTACGTCCGCTACGTTCTCAAAACTCAGGCAATTTGATAATACCTAGAATATCAAAATCAACTGCGGGCGGCAGATCCTTTTCCTATTTGGCGCCTAAACTCTGGAATAACCTACCTAACATTGTTCGGGAGGCAGACACACTCTTGCAGTTTAAATCTAGATTAAAGACCCATCTCTTTAACCTGGCATACACATAACATACTGATATGCTTTTAATATCCAAATCCGTTAAAGGATTTTTAGGCTGCATTAATTAGGTAAACCGGAACCGGAAACACTTCACATAACACCGTACTTTCTACATCATTAGAAGAATGGCATCTACGCTAATATTTGTCTGTTTCTCTCTTGTTCCGAGGTCACCGTGGCCATGAGATCCAGTCTGTGTCCAGATCAGAGGGTCACTGCAGTCACCCGGATCCAGTACGTATCCAGACCAGATGGTGGATCAGCACCTAGAAAGGACCTCTACTGCCCTGAAAGACAGCGGAGACCAGGACAACTAGAGCCCCAGATACAGATCCCCTGTAAAGACCTTGTCTCAGAGGAGCACCAGGACAAGACCACAGGAAACAGATGATTCTTCTGCACAATCTGACTTTGCTGCAGCCTGTAATTGAACTACTGGTTTTCGTCTGGTCAGAGGAGAACTGACCCCCCAACTGAGCCTGGTTTCTCCCAAGGTTTTTTTCTCCATTCTGTCACCGATGGAGTTTCGGTTCCTTGCCGCTGTCACCTCTGGCTTGCTTAGTTGGGGTCACTTCATCTACAGCGATATCATTGACTTGATTGCAAATAAAAACAGACACTATTTCAACTGAACAGAGATGACATAACTGAATTCAATGATGAACTGCCTTTAACTATCATTTTGCATTATTGAGACACTGTTTTCCAAATGAATGTTGTTCAGTTCTTTGACGCAATGTATTTTGTTTAAAGCACTATATAAATAAAGGTGATTGATTGATTGACATGCAGAGTTTTTACGTCCTATAATTTACACCTCTATTTTCTCAGAATTTAGCAGTAAGAAATTACTCGTCATCCATATTTTTATATTGACTATACGTTCCATTAGTTTTTCAAATTGGTGTGTTTCGTGGGGCAACAAAGAAATATAGAGCTGAGTATCATCAGCATAACAGTGAAAGCTAACACTGTGTTTCCTGATGATACCTCCCAAAGGTAACATGTAAAGCATGAAGAGTAACGGCCCTAGTACTGAGCCTTGAGGTACTCCATACTTCACTTGTGATCGATATGACACCTATTCATTCACTACTACAAATTTATGGCGGCCATATAAAAACAATTTAAACTATGCTAATGCATTTCCATTAATTCAAAAAAAGTGTTCTAGTCTATGCAAAATAATGTTTTGGTCAATAGTGTTGAACGCAGCACTAAGATCCAATAGCACTAGTAGAGAGATACAACCAAGATTAGATGATAAGAGGAGGTCATTTGTAACTCTAAGGAGAGCAGTCTCAGTACTATGATACAGTCTAAATCCTGACTGGAAATCCTCACATATCCCATTTTTTCTCTATGAAGGATCATAATTGTGAGTATACTACCTTTTCTAGTATCTTGGACAGAAAAGGGAGATTCGAGATTGGTCTATAATTAAGTCAAGTCAAGTCAAGTCACCTTTATTTATATAGTGCTTTCAACAAAATACATTGCGTCAAAGCAACTGAACAACATTCATTAGGAAAACAGTGTGACAATAATGCAAAATGATAGTTAAAGGCAGTTCATCATTGAATTCAGTGATGTCATCTCTGTTCAGTTAAATAGTCTCTGTGCATTTATTTGCAATCAAGTCAACGATATCGCTATAGATGAAGTGACCCCAACTAAGCAAGCCAGAGGCAACAGCAGCAAGGAATCGAAACTCCATCGGTGACAGAATGGAGAAAAAAACCTTGGGAGAAACCAGGCTCAGTTGGGGGGCCAGTTCTCCTCTGACCAGATGAAACCAGTAGTTCAATTCCAGGCTGCAGCAAAGTCATTACTGCTGTGATGTTGGGAAATGACTACACTTGCTGATGCTTTATTTTTCATTAATTTAGCCACTGTATTGAATAAATACCTGGGGTTATGTTTGTTTTCTTCTAAAAGAGAAGAAAAGTAATTGGATCTAGCAGTTTTTAATGCTTTTCTTTAGGATAGGTTACTTTCCCACCAAGCAATACGAAATACCTCTAGTTTTGTTTTCCTCCAGCTGCGGTCCATTTTTCGGTCTGCTCTCTTTAGGGTGTGAGTATGCTCATTATACCATGGTGTCAGACTGTTTTCCTTAACCTTCCTTAAGCGTAAAGGAGCAACTGTATTTAAAATGCTAGAAAAGAGAGTCCATGTTCAAGTTGTTCTAAGGTTTTGGATATGCTTACAATGCAGTCTTTTGTGGTAGAAGTGATGGTTCTACCATACAGACACAGTCTTTATAGTGTGATATCTAGGTCAAAGAGTCTCTATGTGCTGAGAATTAACTGACCTCTGTGACGGGAGGCAGCTAGCAGACGGTCGGTTTAGCCAGTCTGTCTGCTTCCTGACATGGGACCCAGTTAGTCAAGTATAAACTCTAAGACTATGTGCCATATTTCTAGAGAGAAGAGCGGCACCACCCCAGGAGGGATGAAGACCATCTCTTTTCAACAGGTCAGGTCTGCCCCAAAATCTCGTCCAATTGTCTATGAAACCTATGTTATTCTGCGCACGCCTTGATTTTACTGAGTTAGATGTGTTCCTAGGTCAACATATTTTGTTGACCCTGGAACAACATTTTACTCCAAAAATATATTCTTGACCATATCCCTACACCTAAATCTAACCTTAACCATGAGTAATCCCTAAAATCAGAGGAAATGATAGATGAATGACACTGATGTACAAGCACCAAACAGTGATTTTAAACGTAAACTTCACAAAATCTATAAACTGGTTCTTTAAATCTGATTGGTTGATCACAATATTGTTCCAAGGACAACAAAGATGTTGTCCCAGGAACATGTCTCACTTGGTAAAATCAGGTTCTGCGTTATTTTGCGGACACCACTTAGACATCCAGCCATTGAGTGATGACAATTTGCTATGCATCTCATCACCATGTTAAGCAGGGAGGGGACCAGAGCATATTACAGTGTCTGACATCATGCTTGCAAGCTCACACACCTTTTTACTGTTATTTTTGGAGTGACTTACCACTTTTGATAAGTGACTCAGACAAAAAGTGGGAAACCAAAGATGCTAGCAGTACAGATATTACCTCAATTGAGCTAGCTGATATTTTCAATTGTTAAATTTAGCAATAATAAATTAAGAATTGTTCATTTAGGATACACTTTGTTAGTAGCTTGTACCTGTTATTGTTGATCAGTTAGTGTCAGTACACTTTGAGAAAAATGGAAAAGATACTAGTAATTTTCCAGGACATTATCCATTATCCATTGTTAACTCGAACAACTTGTTATGCTCTGTACTTGTACTTATCGTACATTTGTCGCAAGTGTCTGGGTTGTGTTCCCTGGGTGTCCACTAGGTGTCCTCCGTTCCGACGGTGTCTGTCATCTCATCACTTCCTGTTCCCTTATTTGGTCACCTTCCTCCTTGTTTTAGTTAATTGATTGTTCTCCACCTGTCTCCTGTTTCCCCATTATCCTTCTGTGTATTTATACCCGGTCTGTTTGAGTTCTTGTCATGGAATCCTGGTCGTATGGATGTTACTTTCCTGAGTCTGCTTTTACCGTGTGTTTTTGTTTGTGTTTATGTTCTGGATCTTCTGGTTTGGACCCGGCCTGGACTGTTTATTCTTTTGGATTGCCCCTCAAATAAACCTGTTTTACTGCATTTGGATCTCTCCCGTGCTTATTGTATCACCGTACGTGACAACATGTTGTTACATTGTACTTACATTTAAATTACATGCATTGAATCAAATCTGTAATTAAATATAATTATTTTTATAAAAACAGAAACGAAGATCCTGCTTCCTGTCGTGGTTGCAAATGACAAATTTTCATGGTTGCACTGTAGTGAATATATTCATATTATGTATAGTACTTTGTCTGGTGTAACTGCACAGTAGTTATAAGATATTGTGAGGAACTAACTTGTTTAAGAGGGGGTCTTGATCTGATAAAGTCCAAGATCAGCTCATGAGTGTTTCGTTTCACACACGTGGGAATATTTCCATCTACCTGCAGAAGACAAAGAGACAAAGAGTCATGATATTATAGTTATTATCATACAATAGCTAATTACTGTCATGCTGCATCAGCTGAAACGTCTTTCCAAAGCCATAATCTTAGACATATAGTCGATTTAGCAGGTTAGAATGAGATTAAGTGGGGGATAAACCACTTAACATGTGCTTACTACAGCAACCTCAGTGCCTTCGGCATGACTGAGTGTAGTCAGAATGCACTCAACACAACTTTGGATAGTTTATATTTGCATGAGTGGATGTAACTATACAACCCTGTCTGTTTAGTTCTCGTTGTTGGTCCTTAAAGTATCGTGACATTAAATTAAGTGAAGTTATGTATGTGTTTGTTCCACACAGTTCCACACAGATGATTAAAACCTCTCTTCTTTTGGATTCCAGTGTTGCACCCTCTCCTTACAGACATGCACTGTTACATATACTCTGCAAGAGCGGGATAAATCATACCATGTGACTGATAAGATCACATGCAGATTTATGAATTGGAAGGAGAAATCATATAACACCCTAAGCAAAGACCATATCTAATTAGATAGGAAAGGCTCGTGACTGAAAGACTGCTGTTTGGGATACAAGAGCCCGCTTCTACACAGATTTTGAGGAGTTTCACTATGAAATGACAAGGCTGTTTGATTGATCTGTTAAAGGAGAGCTGCATTCAAATTAGTGCGACTCTGCCAAGTAGGGCGTTCCGTGACTGAATATGCCATCCAATTTAAGACTCTAGCATTTTCTTGCAATTGGAAAGAAAGGGGAGTTGCAAACTATGTTTCGGAAGGAGCTTAACTTTGAAATCCATGTTGAGATTGCCACCCATGATCTACCCCAAGACCTTTATCAATCTGGCCTATCGAATCAAAAGCCACCTCTGCTTGTGTCAACTACACTTTGCTCCCCGTTCATCCTGGGGGATGGAGGAAACCCAGCCTTTTAAGGGACACCCAGCACCTCAGTCATGCCTGGCCCAACCTGAATTTGGGGTGACTTCGATAGTCTGCTCAAGAGAAACAACAATGTAGGGCTGAGCAAAAATCTAATGTGATTTTCATTTGCATCTTGTCAGTAAAGCCACTCCTGCTCCAGTACAGCCACTCCTGTGATAAGTAGGTATTCTCCTGCATGTGCGTTCGGATCTGAGTATGTGAATGTAAATGTACCCTTTTGTGGTCCAGCGTCACACATATGAGTAAACACTTTCAGCTACAGCCCTGTTAAGCATGTCTTTAAATGTTCTCCTGTGGTTCCTCCATCCTGATCTTCTTCAGTATCTGCAGGAAAATATCACACAATCATCAGAACAGAATCCTAAATTCTTGCACAAGCTATTATTGCGGTGATTCACATGATATAAAGGTATGGCTTTTCCCCCAAACTGCCAACTGGTGAAGAGCAAATACAGCCCTTCTGTCGATTCTAAAGCTTTAATTGGTTCTAGGAGTTCAAGGTCTCCAGAGGTGGACAGTAATGAGGTACTTTTACTTAAGTTTTGTACTAAAGTACACTTTTTCAGTATCTGTACTTTACTTGAGAAATGTTTTTTTTTTTTCCTGGAAACTTAACGACTATAAACTTCACAACGTTTGAAAGACAAATATATGGTACTTTTCACTCAAATAAATGTAAGGTTTTCAAAGTAGAAAGACGACGATACTATGAAGCAGCTTTTAAGAGTCAGTGGGTGATTTTTTTTTCTTCTCTAAAATGTGATTTTTGACAGCCTGTCATTAAACACGTTTCTTGGGTTATGTGAAATGATTTGCCAGCATTTTTTGAACAGTGACCAGTTGCAAATGGGATATTTATGATTGAATAAGTTAATATTCTGAAAATATGAGCGCCAACGAGTAATATGGCAAGCCATAGTTATCTTAAATTGCCCTCTCCTACAGAGCACCCTCCATTGCCGGCCCCCTGCTGTAATATCCTGGACATGGCATTACCCCCAAGTTCTCCGCACCTATTCTCTCCACCGATTTCACTCTAGGGCACTTCCCTGAACCTCGTTCACCACCTAAGTCTCCTGTGTCTCCGCTGGTTCCACCCAGCCTTGAATCTCCTGTGTCTTCGCTAGTTCCTTCCAGCCTTGAATCTCCTGCATCTCCATTGTTTCTGTCCATCCCTTCCTCATCTCCTGTCACCATCCCGATCCCCAGTTAAGCCCAAAATGGGCTCCCGATCCCCAGTTCAGCCCAGGATGGGCTCCCGATCTCCTGTTATGCCCTAGAAGAGACTCCCAATCTCCTGTTATGCCCAGAATATGCTCCAGTATCTGCTTCAGGCCTTGAGTACAGCCCCATATGTTTCCCCAAGTATTTTTTGGGGGATGGGCAGTAGAGATCCAGCCGTAGAGGGTGAGGTGGGGGTCGGGGCCATGTCTTCAGAGGCAGATCTGCCATGTCTTCCCAAGTCTCCAGATCTGCCAGGGCATCCCAAGTCTCAAGATCCGCCAGGGCCAGAACCCAGATCCAGGGTGCCCCCCACAGCCCGGAACGAACCTTCCTGGAGGGGGGAGTAATGTCACAGTCATGGACTTCTATTCTTATGTTTCTTTTGAGTTTTTTTATTTGGTCATATTCCTTTTCTTGTTTAGTTAATTGATTACTCCCCACTTGTTTCTGTTCTTCTGATTACTTTCCTTTTGTTTATAAACCCTGTCTGTTTAGTTCTCGTTGTTGGTCCTTAAAGTATCGTGACATTAAATTAAGTGAAGTGATATATGTGTTTGTTCCACACAGTTCCACACAGATGATTAAAACCTCTCTTCTTTTGGATTCCAGTGTTGTACCCTCTCCTTACAGGCATGCACGGTTACATATACTCTGCAAGAGTGGGAAAAACCATACCATGTGACTGATAAGATCACATGCAGATTTATGAATTGGGAGGAGAAATCATATAACACCCTAGGCAAAGACCATATCTAATTGGATAGGAAAGGCTTGTGAGTGAAAGACTGCTGTTTGGGATACAAGAGCACGCTTCTACACAGATTTTGAGGAGTTTCACTATGAAATGACAAGGCTGTTTGATTGATCTGTTAAAGAAGAGCTGCATTCAAATTAGTGTGACTCTGACAAGTAGGCCGTTCCGTGACTGAATATGCCATCCAATTTAAGCATATTCTTGCAATTGGAAAGAAAGGGGAGCTGCAAACTATGTTTCGGAAGGAGCTTAACTTTGAAATCCATGTTGAGATTGCCACCCATGATCTACCCCAAGACCTTTATCAATCTGGCCTATCGAATCGAAAGCCACCTCTGCTTGTGTCAACTACACTTTGCTCCCCGCTTATCCTGGGGGATGGAGGAAACCCAGCCTTTTAAGGGACACCCAGCACCTCAGTCATGCCTGGCCCAACCTGAATTTGGGGTGACTTCGATAGTCTGCTCAAGAGACAACAATATAGGGCTGAGCAAAAATCTAATGTGATTTTCATTTGCATCTTGTCAGTAAAGCCACTCCTGCTCCAGTACAGCCACTCCTGTGATAAGTACGTATTCTCCTGCATGTGCGTTCGGATCTGAGTATGTGAGCAGAATGGAGCAGCATTTACTACACAGAGCCGTAGTACATACAAGCTAGACAAAATCCCGGAGCGGCATTTCCATGTACTGGGAGAGGAGTGATTATCAAATGCTCAGAGCGCTGAGGGAAATTTTTTGCTGGTCATGTGCTTGAGATGCGAGATGACGAGATGCGCATGAAAATCGAATTAGATTTTTTGCCCAGCCCTACAACAAAGGCTTGTCCTGTGTAAGTCTTATTGTGTTGGGCAATCACCGTGATTTGGTTGTGTTTTTCCTCCTGGAGTCCCCACATCCTACCTTGTTCCAACTCCTCTGGCAAAATTTTTGGGATTTGCAGACCTGCTTATCATCCTCCAAAAAGGAACTTTCTCTTTTTTGTTTAACAAACACGATCAGTTTCACCAGGGATAAACTGCTCAACATTCATCAGAACACACCACAAGATTTTTTACGGGATTTAAATTATTCAGACGTTTTACTGAACGTTGTTATTGGAAGAGCGGCGGCGCTGATCAAATGCTTCAGGACGCGCAGACGGGGAAAGCGAGCGGGAGCGCTCGTCAGACTCAGGAAGTGCGGATTTCGAATGCCATTGCCTAGCATCCATCTGGCAAATCTCCGCTCTCTACCCAACAAAACAGATGAACTAGTTCTGTTCTCTCGGACAAATAAGGATTTCACACACTCTGCTGCTATGTGTTTCACGGAAACCTGGCTGAATGACGCCATACCGGACAGCACGCTCTATCTGCCGGGCTTTCAGCTGTTCAGAGCGGATCGCGAATCAGAATCAACGGGGAAATCGCGCGGCCGCGGGACATGCTTTTACATCAATGAACGGTGGTGTACAGATGTAAAGGTGTTAAAGAAGATGTGCTGTCCTGATCTAGAAATGCAGTTTGTCAACTGCAAGCCACTCTATTTCGCCGCGGGAGTTTCACTCGTTCATTCTGGTTTACTGTTTACATTCCTCCGCAAGCACAAGTAAGCCTGGCTTTACAGAAACTCACTGATCAGATCACAGAGACAGAACAACAACACCCAGACTCTGTTTTAATCATTCTTGGGGACTTTAATAAATCTTTCCCGTGAACTGCCAAAATACAGACAGCATGTTACATGTCCCACCAGAGACAGTAATATATTGGATCACTGTTACACCACAATAAAGGATGCATATCACTCTGTTCCACGAGCAGCTTTGGGACGTTCTGATCACTGTCTGGTTCGTCTTATATCGACCTACAAGCAGAAACTTAAATCTGCTAAACCTGTAGTAAGGACTGTGAAGAGATGGACCAGCGAAACAGAGCAGGATTTACAATCTTGTTTTGACATCACTGATTGGAATGTTTTTGAAGCTGCTACCACCGATCTGGATGAACTCACAGAGACCTTTAACATCGTATATTAGTTTCTGTGAGGATGTATGCACTCCTACCAGGACTTATTTAACATTCAACAATGATAAGCCATGGTTTACAGTAAAACTCAGACATCTTCGTCAGGCCAAAGAGGATGCCTACAGAAATGGGGACAGGGTCTTGTACAATCAGGCCAGGAACACAATGAACAAAGAGATAAGAGTGGCTAAAAAGACCTACGCTAAAAAGTTGGAAGACCAGATTGCTTCCAATGACTCAACTTCAGTTTGGAGAGGACTGAGGGCCATCACAAACTACAAGACACCATCCCCTTGCATTGAGGCTAATCAACGACTTGCTAACGACCTGAATGAGTTTTATTGAAGATTTGAAACCCCCAACACCCATTCTGACCATCTTCCTACACAACCATTAACACCTCCTGCAATCCCCCTCTCCATACCTCCTGCTCTTCAAATCTGTGAAGATGATGTGCGCCAGGTCTTCAAGAAGAACAAAAGAAGAAAAGCACCAGGCCCAGATGGCGTTACACCAGCCTGTCTGAAAATCTGTGCTGACCAGCTGGGTGATATTTTCACAGATCTTCAACAGATCCCTGGAGTTGTGTGAAGTGCCTTCCGGCTTCAAACACTCCACCATAATCCCCATTCCAAAGAAACCCAAGATAACAGGACTTAACGACTACAGGCCTGTGGCTCTAATGTCTGTCGTCATGAAGTCGTTTGAAAAACTGGTTCTGGATTATCTGAAGGTCATCACTGGACCCTTACTGGACCCCCTGCAGTTTGCTTACCGAGCAAACAGGTCCGTGGATGATGCAATCAACATGGGATCGCACTTCATCCTGCAACATCTGGACAAAACAAGGACTTATGTGAGGATCCTGTTTGTGGACTTTAGTTCGGCTTTCAACACCATCATCCCAACAACCCTCCAGATCAAACTGACCCAGCTCTCTGTTCCTATCTCTATCAGTGAGTGGATCACCAGCTTTCTGACAGATAGGCAACAGTTAATGAGACTGGGGAAAACAGCTGCACCACCAACACTGGCGCCCCTCAGGGATGTGTTCTCTCCCCTCTGCTCTTCTCCTTGTACACCAACGACTGCACCTCTAAAGACCCCTCTGTCAAGCTCCTGAAGTTTGCAGATGACACTACAGTCATCGGCCTCATCCAGGACGGTGATGAGTTATGATTGCTTACAGACAAGAGGTTGAGCAGCTGGCTGTCTGGTGCAGTCTGGAGCTGAACAACCTGGAGCTGAACACGCTCAAAACAGTGGAGGTGATCATGGACTTTAGGAGAAACCCCCCTGCACTTTCCCCACTCACCATCATGAACAGCACTGTGACTGCAGTGGAGTCATTCAGATTCCTGGGACCCACCATCTTTCAGGACCTGAAGTGGGACAATCACATTGACTCCATTGTGAAAAAGGCCCAACAAAGGTTGTACTTCCTTCGCCAGCTGAGGAAGTTTAACCTGCCACAGGAGCTGCTGAAACAGTTCTACTCAGCCATTATTGAGTCTGCACTGTGTACTTCTATAACTGTCTGGTTTGGTTCAGCTACAAAATCAGACATCAGAAGACTACAGAGAACTGTTCGGATTGCCGAAAGGATTATTGGTGCTCCCCTGCCCACCCTTCAAGATCTGTATACATCCAGAGTGAGGAAAAGGGCCCATAAAATCACTCTGGATCCCTCACATCCAAGTCACCCCATTTTTGAACTTTTGCTATTTGGCCGGCGCCTCAGAGCCGCAAATACCAGAACAGTAAGGCACAAAAACAGTTTCTTCCCCCAGGCAATCTACCTCATGAACAGTTAAATGTTCCCCACTTATGCTTACGCAAACAAAAGTGCAATATCCTTATATTTATTTGTTACCCCTCCATCCTAGTACATCCCTGCATCTTATTCAATCCTATTCCATTATCATTTATAGCACAATTGTTTATACACTTATTTATTTGCCTACAATTGTTTTTTTGTTTTTGTTTTTTTGTCTGTGTGTTGGTGTCTCTGTGTACTGGAAGCTTATGTCACTAAAACAAATTCCTTGTATGCGCAAGCATACTTGGCAATAAAGCTCTTTCTCTTTCTGAAGAGGAATATGCAACCATTATTCAGGTAAATGAACTGTTACAACAGCAAAAAGATATGTTCATGGCTCTGTTACAGCAACAGCAGGAAATGTTCAAGGACTTTGTTAAAATTATTATGGACTCAGTGAACACCAGAATAGATAACGTTTCCAAAGAATTACAAGAGCTAAAAGCAAGTTTACAATATACACAGAAGGACGTAGATGAACTTAAAGTCACTCAAGCTAAACAGTCTGGAAAAATCACAGAAACTGATATAGTAAAAATCTGTGAGACAAGAATATCTTGAAAGTCAATCAAGGAGAAATAATATTGTGATTGATAGAGTTTCTGAATCCACTGGCGAATCCTGGGCAGACTCTGAAGAAAAAGTGAAGGACATTTTTAGGCAAAAACTACAACTACAAAGAGATTTGGAGATGGAGCGTGCACACCGAATAGGAAAACCTGAAGCTGCTAGAAATAGACCAAGATCCATTGTTGTTAAATTTCTGAACTTCAAGGACAAAGCTGCTGTTATGCAAAGAGCAAAGAACCTCAAGGGCACAAAAATTTTCATTAATGACGATTACACTGATGCTGTGTGGTTAAAAAGAAAGGAATTGATGCCAAAGTTGAAAGAAGCACGTGACAAAGGATGCATTTCCTACCTCAGATACGATAAACTCATCATCCATTCTCGCACTAGCACCCCTGAGTAATCTCTGTGCAACTCTGAAGGTATGACAGCACATAAAATTCATGTACTCATTACCAAGAAAAGGTTTAAGACTAGCACATATTAAGGTCTCAGGAATAAAATCAATGAAGTTGCTGAACTGTTAAATGAGTATAAAATACACATTCTTGCTATCTCAGATCCTTACTTGGACTCTTCCTTTGATGACACAGAACTGTTTATTGAAGGTTACAACATATACAGAAATGACAGAAATGGTTTTGTCAATAAAATGCAACGACACTGTGTGAGCGCCCCTTTGATCGTCAATGCAGTATCATGCATCGGGATCCCCCTCAAGGGGGCCCCTCTCAGTAGTCGCTGACAGCAGCCAGCCAACCACGTGATCTCACGTGATGGACTAATATCTGTAAATATTAAGCCGGAACAGTCTATTTAAATATGAATCCTGCATGTTCTGCGTGTGTCTGAATGGAGCAGAAGCGCAACTTCCTTTATTAACACACACTGAAGCGCACGTGACGCTCGCGGTAATTTCATCGTCTGCTGTATCACTAAATAAGACGAGAACACATGAACATCTCCAGAACTGCTCTGACAGTCACTTCATGAGCATTTGACTGTTTGATTTGAGTATAACTAGCGTCACATCACATACACAGAACTTGTACGTATTCAAAGAACAGTTCTTACCCACAACTATGTACACTGAGCTTTCCCAATGATCCGCTAAATTTCTTTTTCATTTTTCCCCTTTGTTTGCTAGAAGGACTCTATCATCCAACTCTAATGAATGACACTTGCACTTGCGGTTATAATACTCAGCCTGTTTTTTTCTGCTGCTGATGTGCATTTTGTTGTGCAAGCGTCATTGCCTCCCTCAAATCCTTTCTCAGAGACCTAACATATTTACTCACATCAACAGTCCCTCCATCCAAAATGACACTCTCAAACAAAACATCTACTGGCAATCTTGGGGTAAGACCAAACATCAAAAAGAAAGATGGGTAGCCAGTTGTCTCATGTCTGGTGCAATTGTAAGAAAAGGTCAGCCTGTTCAACATTTGAGTCCAATTAGCTTTAGACCTTGGAGGCAAGGACCTTATCATATCACCCAGGGTACGGTTAAACCTTTCAGTTCGACCGTTACCCATAGGGTGATTAGGGTGTAGTATGAGATTTGGAAACACCAGACAATTTCAACAATTCTGCAGTCAGAGAACTTTCAAAGTTTGCACCCTTGTCAGAGTGGATTCGTGCTGGGAACCCATACAGTTTTGTTCAAAATAATAGCAGTACAATGTGACTAACCAGAATAATCAAGGTTTTTAGTATATTTTTTATTGCTACGTGGCAAACAAGTTACCAGTAGGTTCAGTAGATTCTCAGAAAACAAATGAGACCCAGCATTCATGATATGCACGCTCTTAAGGCTGTGCAATTGGGCAATTAGTTGAATTAGTTGAAAGGGGTGTGTTCAAAAAAATAGCAGTGTGGCATTCAATCACTGAGGTCATCAATTTTGTGAAGAAACAGGTGTGAATCAGGTGGCCCCTATTTAAGGATGAAGCCAACACTTGTTGAACATGCATTTGAAAGCTGAGGAAAATGGGTCGTTCAAGACATTGTTCAGAAGAACAGCGTACTTTGATTAAAAAGTTGATTAGAGAGGGGAAAACCTATAAAGAGGTGCAAAAAATGATAGGCTGTTCAGCTAAAATGATCTCCAATGCCTTAAAATGGAGAGCAAAACCAGAGAGACGTGGAAGAAAACGGAAGACAACCATCAAAATGGATAGAAGAATAACCAGAATGGCAAAGGCTCAGCCAATGATCACCTCCAGGATGATCAAAGACAGTCTGGAGTTACCTGTAAGTACTGTGACAGTTAGAAGACGTCTGTGTGAAGCTAATCTATTTTCAAGAATCCCCCGCAAAGTCCCTCTGTTAAAAAAAAGGCATGTGCAGAAGAGGTTACAATTTGCCAAAGAACACATCAACTGGCCTAAAGAGAAATGGAGGAACATTTTGTGGACTGATGAGAGTAAAATTGTTCTTTTTGGGTCCAAGGGCCACAGGCAGTTTGTGAGACGACCCCCAAACTCTGAATTCAAGCCACAGTACACAGTGAAGACAGTGAAGCATGGAGGTGCAAGCATCATGATATGGGCATGTTTCTCCTACTATGGTGTTGGGCCTATTTATCGCATACCAGGGATCATGGATCAGTTTGCATATGTTAAAATACTTGAAGAGGTCATGTTGCCCTATGCTGAAGAGGACATGCCCTTGAAATGGTTGTTTCAACAAGACAATGACCCAAAACACACTAGTAAACGGGCAAAGTCTTGGTTCCAAACCAACAAAATTAATGTTATGGAGTGGCCAGCCCAATCTCCAGACCTTAATCCAATTGAGAACTTGTGGGGTGATATCAAAAATGCTGTTTCTGAAGCAAAACCAAGAAATGTGAATGAATTGTGGAATGTTGTTAAAGAATCATGGAGTGGAATAACAGCTGAGAGGTGCCACAAGTTGGTTGACTCCATGCCACACAGATGTCAAGCAGTTTTAAAAAACTGTGGTCATACAACTAAATATTAGTTTAGTGATTCACAGGATTGCTAAATCCCAGAAAAAAAAAATGTTTGTACAAAATAGTTTTGAGTTTGTACAGTCAAAGGTAGACACTGCTATTTTTTTGAACACACCCCTTTCAACTAATTGCCCAATTGCACAGCCTTAAGAGCGTGCATATCATGAATGCTGGGTCTTGTTTGTTTTCTGACAATCTACTGAACCTACTGGTAACTTGTTTGCCACGTAGCAATAAAAAATATACTAAAAACCTTGATTATTCTGGTTAGTCACATTGTACTGCTATTATTTTGAACAATACTGTATATACAAAAGAAATTGTTCCACAGAACACGGGCAACAGACTTTGCAGGTTGATTTGGGCAAGTGTACGCACATGCAAGTTTTGTGAAGTGGTCGGTTATCACCAACACATCTACTGACTTGTTATTAACATCCTCAGCCATCCAGAAATCGATACAAACTAACTCTAGTGGCGCTGTTGTAGTTATAGACACAAGTGGTGCTCTAGCCTCAGGCTCAGGAGTTTTACTCAACACGCATCTCTGCATTGTGACACGTACAGTTTTACGTCTTTCTCCATAGAGTTCCAGTAAAATCTCTGCCTCACCAGCCAAAGAGTGCGGTGCTGGCCCTGATGACCAGCGTCATCATGAACCCCTTTCAGGGCCAAACCTCTTAAAGCTGCTGGCACAACATACTGGTAGGATTTATTTTTGGTCGCAGGATTTTTAGATACACGGTAAAGTACACCTAACCTGATTACAAATTTGCCCCACTGTCTGAGTGTTCGTACAGTTTCTTTTGACTCGTTAACCTTTTCTCTCCTAGAAGGACGTCTAGCTCGCTCCACAAAGAACCTCATCCTACTAATCACTGGATCATAAGATTGCTTGTCGAGCAGCTCATCATGGGTAAGCTTACTCTGTGGGCACCGTGCCTCATCCTCCAACCCCTTTAAATGCTGAACATAAGCAACTGCTCTAGCTGCTGCACTTTCCTCCCAGTGACGATGAGAATGGAACACAGCTAACATCTCCTCACAGGACACGTTCCCTGTATTAAAACTCTGAACCAGGTTAGTTACTCTATGACACTTCTGAGACCCAGACATTTCTTCAACAACCTACACATTCGTATGTTCACAGGACAAATGAAACATATCCTGCACCCGCTCGATCCCCAGCATCTCCGCTTCATGCCTCAAGATGTCATAGGGTGTTCTGGTCAGCCTGTGTAGAATCCTGGAAGCAGCAAAAGGCTCTCTGCTCAACGCATCAGCTACAACGTTTTTCGATCCGGGTATGTATTGTATGTCAAATTCAAAAGGGGCCAACTTCACAACCCATCTCTGCTCACAGGCATCAAGCCTCGGTTTGGTCAAGATATACTTGAGCGGGTTGTTATCCGACCAAACCGTAAACCTGTGCCCACGAAGCCAATGACTGAATTTGTCGCAAATGGCCCATTTCATAGCTAAAAATTCGAGCCTATGAGCCGGATACTTCGACTGAGCGTGATTGAGTGATTTTGATGCAAATACGATTGGCCTCGCAACCGCATGACCCTCCTGAACTTGGGAGAGCATGGCTCCAAGTCCACTCGTAGAAGCATCAACTGACAGTATAAATGGTCTTGAAAAGTTGGGATGAGCAAGTAAGACCTGATTTACCAGCATAATCTTAAGATTCTTGAATGCTACTTTGCATTCATCTGTCCAATCAGCAGGAGTGAGCTTACGGTCAGCTCCTGTCCTTTTTACAACACCCCTCCCTTTCCTAGGTCTCTTCTGACCAGACATCAGCTGAAAGAGAGGCCTCGCAATCATAGAACAGTTTTCAATGAAATGTTGATAGTATATAATATCTATTTACAGATATTAGACACTCCTTCCTGAGAGATAATGTGTCCCAAAAATTTGACTGATCTACGCAAAAACCTACACTTGGAAGGTGAAAGTTTCAAGTTGTGATCTCGGAGACGTTGAAACACCAACTCCAGTCTCTGTAAACTTTCTTCCTCAGTCTTACCAAAAACTAACAGATCATCTAGGTAGCAGAGCAAACTCAGAAATTTTTGATCACCGAAAATGGTCAACATTATTCTCATAAACGTCGCAGGACTGTTGCAGAGGCCTTGCGGTAACCGGTTGTACTCGTGCAAACCAAGAGGGGAACTAAAAGCTGTAAATTTCTTATCTTCTTCATGCAGAGGAATGTTGTAGTACCCAGATGTTAAATCCATGGTACAAAACAAAGCATCCCCCCCCCAATGCCGCTAGAACGTCCGCTTGGTGAGGGAGAGGATGTGCGTCCTTGCCACATACAGACAGAGAAACAATGGATAATAAATGTTTATTTTTGATGTATGCATTGCATTATATGCATTTAAAAATAAAAATAAAAATCTAAAAAAGGAAACTTAGTTGTTCATTTTAAGAGACCCAGGAGTCTTTTTTTTTCTTTCATAATTTATATTAATATGCAAAAACACATTTTATCCGATTACTCGATTAATTGATGGAATTTTTGGTAGAATACTCGATTACTAAAATATTCGATAGCTACAGCCCTAGATGAAAGTGGCATAGCAAATAGCATGCTATACTATTCCACCGTGATAATCTATTTACCAAATGGGGGTTATGAAAACTACACAATAAATTATGTGCATCAAACATTAGCTTGGGATGTTTTTAAGCATTGGTAGTGAAATAAGTAAAAAAAAAAATAAGTAAAAATACTGTTTGCTAACAGTTAAATGACAATTAACTAAAGATTAATTAACTATCAATTTACCATCTATTAATGATTGTTATTATAAAGTGTCTACCATCTAACTTAGTTAGCAACTATGGTTTTGGGAAACGCACCCCTGAGCTGTCAATAGTGACCTTTTTCAATATGTTAACAGTGAAATGGTAAAACAGTACTTCACAGGTAATTTCAGATTTTTTTTTTTAATTATTTTCCCAGCTACACCATCAACTTCATCCTCAACATCAACAGATGCATCACTTCTCAGTTCTCTCTAATTATAGCTGATATCCTGCACAGCCCAGAGTTTAAACTGATAAGTGTGTGCTGTCATATTATTAGAAAAAAAAAAAACAGTGCAAATCACTATTGAATTCCCACCAAACTATTTTTTCAAGCAGTATTTGCACTGTAAACCTTTTTTATTTATATAAAGCAGGGACCCTCAAATCTGGACCTCGAGATCCACTTTCCAGCGGAGTTTAGATTTTACATGCAGAGTTTTTAGGTCCTATAATTAACACCTCTGTTTTTTCAGAATTTAGCAGTAAGAAATTACTTTTCATCCAGTTTTTTATATCGACTATGCATTCCATTAGTTTTTCAAATTGGTTTCACAAGGCCGCGAAGAAATATAGAGCTGAGTATTATCAGCATAACAGTGAATGCTAACACCATGTTTCCTGATGATATCTCCCAAGGGTAACATATAAAGCGTGAAGAGTAGCGGCCCTAGTACTGAGCCTTGAGGTACTCCATACTGCACTTGTGATCGATATGACACCTATGCATTCACTACTACGAATTTATGGCGGCCATATAAGTATGATTTAAACCATGCTAATGCACTTCCATTAATGCCAACAAAGTGTTCAAGTCTATGCAAAAGAATGTTGTGGTCAATTGTGCCTCCAGCTCTACCTCCCTCCCAGACGAGCTCAATCACTTTAAAATAATAAGTAGATCTCACTCAAAGCTGAGCATCAACCCAGTGAACTGCCTCTCACACTCTCCAGATCAGATGTTTACTCCACTCTGCGTAAAGTGAATGGACGGAAAACAGCTGGCCCTGATGGAATACCTGGTTGTGTGCTTAAAGCCTGTGTGGAGCAGCTGGCTGACTCTTCACGGACATTTCTAATCTGTCCCTGGCCTAAACAACTGTCCCCACTATCTTCAAAACCTCCACCATCATGCCTGTACCGAAGCACTCCACTGCCTTAGTCCCTAATGACTTCCGTCCTGTTGCACTCACCCCCATCATTGCCAAGTGCTTTGAGAAACTGGTTGCATCCCACTTAAAATCCTGTCTCCCTGCTACATTAGACCCATTCCAATTTGCCTATCGCCACAATAGGTCAACAGAAGATGCCATCTCAATGACACTTCACTCTGCCCTCACCCACCTGGACAGTCAGAACACACATGTGAGATTGCTGCTCATAGATTACAGTTCTGCATTTAATACTGTAATCCCCTCCAATCTCAGCCATCTTGGAATCAGCACGCCCATCTGCAACTGGATTCTAGATTTTCTGAACTTATCCTCAGTCTGTTAAGTTAAATAACCACTCCTCCTCCATCATCACCCTGAACACTGGAGTACAACAAGGCTGCGTACTTAGCCCTCTCCTGTACTCCCTATTCACCCATGACTATGTTCCTGTCACGGTTCATGAATTCACTCTCTCTCTCTCGTCTATCGTGTTGTTATGTGTGTGTCTATGGGTGTGGTCACTGATCAGCGATGATCAGCAGCGCCAGCTGGTTTCAATTGTTTGTGTCCTATATAAGTTCAGTAACTGGTGTTTCATGTTGTCAGATCGTTGTTTCTCCCCGGTGTGCTCCCGTACCTGTTTCCTGTGTCCTAGTTCCTGCCTGAGTCTTCCTGTGTCGTCGTCGTTCTTGGATTTTCACCTTTCACTGGATTACCGTTCACCTTCACGAGGATTGCACACTCACCGGGATTCGAGGGATCATCACCGAAGCAAGCACCATCATCGTTGCCCACCGAGGTCCCTGTGTCACCGTGCCATCAGCCTTGTGTCCGTCCCTGTGTTACACTGTGAAATGACTGTGATTTTCTGACCTTTTGAGCTTGGTCAATAAACACGCCTTGCGATTACATCCTGTCTCTGTGTTACGTAACAGAACGATCTGACCACATCATGGATGTAGCAGGCGCTTCCACGTGGAACGAGTTTGCAGCCCGAAGTATCGCTAGAATGGACACTCAGGAAGAGAACATCTCGATCACAGGAAGGGCGGTCCAAGCGCTTGTGACGCAGGTGTCCGAGCTCACCCAGCAGATTCAACAGCTACGAGTCTCCACTGCGCTACCCACACCGCCGAGTCCACCCTCCCCTCCAGAGCCGCAGCCGCGGCGAGAACCGAGACTGCCTACACTAGAGGGTTATTCAGGTGAACCAGAATTTTGCAGAGCATTTCTTACTCGCTGTTCTATGCACTTTGCTCTACAGCCTCAGACGTTCAACCAAGAGCGATCCAAGGTGGCATTCGTGCTAACGCTATTATCCGGGAGGGCGGCTCTCTGGGGAACGGTGGTGTGGGAGAACCAAGACCCATGCTGCGCCTCGTTCCAGGCACTCTCCGAGTAGATGAGGAAGGTTTTCGATCGGGCGGTGGTGGGTAGGGAGGCGGCCAGACTACTCGCCGATCTCCGCCAAGGTCATGGTTTGGTGTCAGAATATTCCATCCAGTTCCGCACCCTGGCTGCAGAGTGCCGATGGAACGAGGAGGCGCAGTGGGACAGATTCCTGCATGGGTTGGCTGACCGTATCCAGAGGGAGATCTACATGCTGGACCTTCCCACTAGTCTCAATGGACTTATTGATTTAGCACTTCGAGTGGATGCTCGCCTTAGCAAGATGGGCCGTTTCCAACAAGACCTTCCAGTTCGCGGCATGGCGACCAGACGTCCTGAAGTCCTGGATATGGTCAGTCCCTCTTACGATCCGGAGCCCATGCAGGTGGGGAGAGCTCGGCTTTCCCGGAAGGAGAAGGAACGGCGGAGATCCCAACGACTATGCCTGTACTGCGGGGGGGGGGGGGGGGGGGCACTTCGTTCACTCGTGCCCGTTTAAAGGACCAAGCCCAGTAGTAACAATGAGGCTACTATCGGGTGGGATCTCCACCGGGAAGACCTCATCCTCACCATCATCAGCTGCTCTCCTTCCGGTAAGACTAAGGTGGGCAACCAACACTCATGACACCCGGGCTTTATTGGATTCAGGGGCGGAAGGTAATTTTACTGATGTTGAACTGATGAATACTTTGAACATCAAAAGTGTGCGAACCTTTGAGCTGCCTGCATGCTACTGAGCACCTCTCCAGACTGTTAGGATCAACCCAGTGGCCAGTGACACTGATGAAACCTCTTCGCCTTGAACTCCAACAATCTGTTAGGTTGCTATGAAATCGATCCCTGACATTGCTTTTTTTTAGATTTTTCTTCATTTCAAGTACTGCCTCATCCATTTTACGTCGCAGAGTGGTCCTTGACATGAGAGAGGCGTTAGGCTGAAGATCATGCAAGAAAGCTTGAAATGATGGCTTGGCCACCACACTAAAGGGTTGTAGACTCTGGGTCACAAAATTCAACACTGCATGATCAACATTCTTCTGTGTGACTAGTTTGGTTTCTCTCAACTTCAATTGTCTGGAGGTTGAAGGAGCCTCCTCGCTCTCCATTTTTCTTTTCCTTGGTGCTGTTAGGGCAATATATCTCTGGATGTGGCTACCATGTTTTCTCTGCAAAAAGGAAACATTCAAAACATTAAGTTAAACCAGAGATCAGTCTCCTCTCTTTGATTAAATAAAATAAGCATTTCATGTGCTTTTAGCATGTCATAGATGTATGCTACAGTGTACATTCATTTTCAGAATAGGCTTAGTTAGATAACAGTCTTTGGAAGCTGAACTTTTGAAAATAACAATCACTGTTAATAAGGAGCACTCCACCAGTCAACTGTTTTAGCATCATACATGCACCAATGCTAAATGTTCATATAATGTAATCATTATGTTCCCAACTTGTAATAACTACTTTAATTAGCTCATTGTTTACTTTAAATTAAAATAAGATGTTAGCTAATAACAGCATGATTTTTATTATCTTAGAACTGTAAATTTCTGACATAAATAACTTGGACACAGTCACCTCTGATAACAGATCACTGTAAATTGTAATGTAGATATACTTTCTGTAAAGGTACTTTGAAACTATATGTATTGTGAAAAATGCTAATACAAATAAATGGAATTGAATACGCTGCATGTAAAACTATTCAAAATAGAATTTATATTCCAACATAACATGTTAACATCGAATTTCACAATATCAGAGCCCTCAGCTTGAAAAGTTTCAAAAACAAATACTATGAAATAAGGTGAAACAGCTAACTTAGCTGACGACGTATACAATGTCCATGGTGACGTGATGTCACATTTTATGTATTTTAACATACACACTGAAAAAATTGTGAAATGAAAATGGCTTACCTCTACGTGTTTCCTTAGATTGGAAGGAGAATTCTTGTATGACTAAATTGTACAGGGCCGAGGCAGGCAAAGAAGGCACTTAAAAATGAAGGACTCGTTCTTCTTTTCAATAACTTCAAAAAAAGTGCGCAAATAAGGCCATGGGTGTTGTGGCATGTTAGAGTCAGTAACGTTAGTTTCTTCCATCATTTATCAAGACACTGGCGCTCAATGTTATGCCTGTTGCATTGATGTGATGTCACGTCACTCATGTTGAACCCTATATTCGCACTGTTGCCAAGGCACCGACAGGGGCAAGTAAAACAAGTTCAAAACTAAACGCGTGCTGTGATTGGTGGCTCGTTTGACCAGTTAAGTTTTTATCCACTCATAAATAAAAAGGCCAAGGTCTATCGCCACCGGTCAAAGCCTCCCGTATACGTTGTTGGT
Organism: Carassius auratus; assembly: GCF_003368295.1. Taxonomy (NCBI): domain Eukaryota; kingdom Metazoa; phylum Chordata; class Actinopteri; order Cypriniformes; family Cyprinidae; genus Carassius; species Carassius auratus. Next base: position 21,800,609 of record NC_039267.1, read on the forward strand.
CAAAAAGTGTGGTTTTCAACTAAGAACATTCCTCTCCGCTCCATCTCTAAAAAGTTTGTTCCCAGATTTATTGGCCCCTTTTCTGTCACCAAGATCATTAGTCCGGTGGCAGTCTGCCTCAAACTTCCTCCCACGTACAGGAAAATTCATCCCGCCTTCCATGTATCTAAAATCAAGCCCGTGTTTTGGGCACCCATTAATCCACCTGTCCCGGTTCCTCCCCCACCGCGTCTCGTAGATGGGGAACCCACTTATTTGGTTAACCGTATTCTGGACTCGAGAAGGAGGGGACGCGGATTTCAGTACCTGGTGGACTGGGAGGGTTAAGGTCCGGAGGAGAGAAGTTGGGTTCCTGCTAGAGACATTCTGGATCACTCTCTGATCGATGATTACAATCGTCAGGTAAGACCGTCAGGGAACGCCAAGAGGCGTTCGTAGGGGAGGGGGTACTGTCACGGTTCATGAATTCACTCTCTCTCTCTCGTCTATCGTGTTGTTATGTGTGTGTCTATGGGCGTGGTCACTGATCAGCGATGATCAGCAGCGCCAGCTGGTTTCAATTGTTTGTGTCCTATATAAGTTCAGTAACTGGTGTTTCATGTTGTCAGATCGTTGTTTCTCCCTGGTGTGCTCCCGTACCTGTTTCCTGTGTCCTAGTTCCTGCCTGAGTCTTCCTGTGTCGTCGTCGTTCTTGGATTTTCACCTTTCACTGGATTACCGTTCACCTTCACGAGGATTGCACACTCACCGGGATTCGAGGGATCATCACCGAAGCACCATCATCATTGCTCACCGAGGTCCCTGTGTCACCGTGCCATCAGCCTTGTGTCCGTCCCTGTGTTACCCTGTGAAATGACTGTGATTTTCTTACCTTTTGAGCTTGGTCAATAAACACGCCTTGCGATTACATCCTGTCTCTGTGTTACGTAACAGTTCCTGTTTATGGCTCCAACACCATAATCAAATTTGCAGATGACACCACGATGGTAGGTCTGATCAAGGATGACGATGAGTCAGCCTACAGGGATGAGGTGCAGCACCTGGCTGTGTCACCAACAAACTGGAACTAAACACCCAGAAGACAAAGGAGATCATTGTGGACTTCAGGCGGACTAGGAATCATGCACACACACACACCCATCTACATCAACGGAGCTGTAGTGGAGCATGTGTCTAGTTTCAAGTTCCTTGACATCCACACCTCTGATGACCTCACCTGGTCCCTTAACACCTCTACCCTGGTCAAAAAGGCACAGCAGCGCCTTTACTTCTTACGGAGCCTTAAAAAAGTTCACCTGTGTCCCAGGATCCTTGCTGAATTCTACCGCTGTGTTTGCTCCGCATCTGACCGCAGAGCACTCCAGCGGGTGGTGAAAACTGCTCAACGGATCACCGGCACCCAGTTAACTTCCATTGAAAACATTTATCACAAGCGCTGTCTGGGCAGGGCAAGAAACATCATCAAGGATGCCTCTCACCCTAATCATGGACTTTTCACCCTCCTTCCATCTGGCAGGCGTAACAGGAACCAACGCTCTCGCACTAGTAGGCTCAGGAAGAGCTTCTTCCCAGAGGCTGTGACACTTCTGAATGCCACACCACCAATCTAACCTGCACCTGCTCTTTTACTGCACTGCTCACAGAACTTTACATACATGTATTTGCACTATTCATATTTTGCACAGACTGCACATGGTTACAGCTATTACACTATAAACTGTCTAAAGTTGTTACTGTACAAGCACAGTAAACTATTTCTATAAAAAATATTGCACTACCGTTATTTTGCATAGAATACATTGTTCAACAATACTTTTGCACACTCATCCAACTGTATTTATTAGCATTTATATGTATTTATTCTCACGTTCCTGCTGTTCATAATGTATATATACCTGTAATTCTTCATTGCTCTATTCATAATGTACATACAATCCCTACATTGCATTCATATTTATACTCTGTATATACTCTGATCAATATTGTATATAGCAACTCCACTGTACATTCTGTATATCTTAGCTTTACTTACTCTGCACTTTTATTTATATAAAACACAAAATTCCTGCACTTCTGGTTAGATGCTAACTGCATTTCATTAGCTCTGTACTTGTACTCTGCATGATGACAATAAAATTGAATCTAATCTAATCTAATCATTCCATGTGACAGTATTAAATCTAGAGTATGATTTCGACAGAGTAGGTCCTGAAACGTGTTTTCTAACCCCAATAGAGTCAGTTCAGAATGTCTATAAATGTTGATCCCAGTGCAGCTTTTTCATTATCAACATGGATATTAAAATCATCAACTATTAAAACTTTATTTGTAGCCAGAACTAACTCGGATGTAAAATCGACAAGCTCTTTAATAAAGTCTGTATGGTGCCCTGGTGGTCGTATACAGTAGCCAGTACAAACATAACAGAGGATTTATCATGAACATTTGTTTCTCTGCACACTAAAAAATGTTGGGTTAAAAATAACCCAACCTGTAACCCAACTATGGGGTTGGTATAGCACCTTCCCATCTATGGGTAATTTCAACCCAACCCATTGGGTTAAAATCCTGTTGGGTTAAAAGTTACCCAACAGTTGAATTAAATATTTATATTAATTAACATCAGTATTTTTATTAAAAGATTCTTTATACAACCATATTATGAAATTATTTTGTTGTAAATTACAAATTTTATTTTAATATGCAAATAACACATTTACAAATATATTTTAAAATATTTCACTTAAATGTAAAAGAATGTGCAAAAAAACTGACATTTTCAAGATGTACAAGTGTGTCAATTCATATCAAACACACAAATGTGCAAATACAGTTCACAACTGTGGCGTAATGGTTAGAGAGTTGGACCTGTAACCCGAAAGTCACAGGTTTTAGTCTCGGTGCTGGCAGGAATTGGAGGTGGGAGGGAGTGAATGAACAGCGCTCTCTTGAACCCCCAGTTGCTCTTCGGACGCTGGATCTATAGCTGCCCAATGCTCTGGATGTGTGTTCACTGCTGTGTGTGTGCACTTGGATGGGTTAAATGCAAAGCACCAATTCCGAATACCGGTTACCACACTTGGCAAATGTTCCGACTTTCAAATGAACATAACTTAACAATAATAATAAAACAAAAAATAATCATAAAATCAATATACTAGCTGCTGGACCTACTGATGATCAATCAAATAAAAAAAGTGTTTTACTGATTACTAAATACAAAGTTTTTATGGAGGAGACAGTGTGCAGAAGAAACTATTAAAGACTGTGTGTTACAAAAACTCTCAAATATGAGCAGAGGAATTTAAGTAGTAGATGTCATATACAAAGAAAAGTTTGAAACACAGATCGACTGCTTGTAGTATCGTCTTCTGTTCCATCGCCTCCCCGTTTAAAATAATTTAAACTTGGGAGGAGTTTTCCTTGTCACCAAGCACCAGGACATGTGGATTCTGGCTTATCTCGTGATTCAAGTGCAGCACTAATTAGTGCCAACCTTAAAAGAATTTTAAAAAAAAGTTCAGTTAACATGCATTGTGATGATATTTCATTGATACACTCACTTTGCAAATGAGTGAATTTAAATGAGTTAAAAGCTATAGCAAATTTAAATTGGTTAAATTGATAATTCACCCAAAAATTCATTTTTTTTTTTTTTCAAAATAACTTCTTGGAACGATTTGTATTGTACAACGTGTGTCTTATACAAAATAAATAAAGGTGACTTGATTTCACAGGGCACTGTAATTTTAAGTGTTGCTTTTACTTACAGGTTGAATGTCAATGAAGGACCGCTTCATTTCCGTGTATGATGTGCACACCATTTTTCCATTTGTGTGGTATGGTGCAGATGGCAGGAAGGATTTTAAAGACAATTTCTGCACGAAGGCCCTTAAATGACAAAAGTACAGAGAAAGCACAAGTTTTAAAAAAAACTAAGCTCACAGTTTACATTTTTACAGTCTTTGTGGGGATCTACTATCATTTGCACTAAGAGACAGACTAAATCAGTTTTCACTCCCTCCAGAAAATTTGTGGCAATATTTGTGGCTAATGTGAGTAAATTGTCCCACCCTTTACCCTTTGACTGATTTGGACATGTTGGGAGGAACAAAAGTACACTGTAAATGAAAGGAAGCTTTGTTGGACGGAATGCGGCAATACACTTATTTCACCTCATTTGTCTTTTTTCATAATTTTTGGAAGTCATAGTAAAATTTAAAACTTATGTATCATTAATTTAAATAGGTTACTTACCTTGAAATGTTTCAGTTAACAGGCAGAAATTCTATTGTTGCAATTTTTCCTTCACGAAAAAGTCCATTGTCTAAAACTAAGTATAAACACATTTAGTAGCTACAACACATTTAAAAAACATGTCAATCAAGCTAGCTTCATAAGAGAAATTGCTGTAATTATAGGGTATTCTAATAGATGCTTAACAATATTCAATATGAATAAACCATTAAAACACTTTTACTGTACAATTACTTAGTGCTGGTGCGCTAAGATGAATATGGCTTCTGTTTTACGCTCCCCTCTTAAAAGGTTGGTTGTAGGTGTAACGTTATGTAAATTTAGGGCACTGGTATACATTTTCGGTGAAAGAGTGGATTACCTCACGACTCCGCGCTTTTCTTTCGTCTGGGTTTTTAACTTTTATAACATAAAATTGCAGGTTCATTCAAACGATTCTCACGGAGTCTGCTGTCTGTCGCATGACTGATGTGTGAGCTCAGAGGTCGCTCTAGCAGCTTCTTTCACTGGTCCGATCCGATAAATGGTCCGTGCGGCTTAGCTTAATTCTAATGATTTCGTCAAACTTTCACATTTCACCAGACATTTTTATTAACTTTAAGTAATACTTGTATGAAAGTTTTGCAGCTAATCTTTTAATGTATTAATGCAGGCGAACATACAGGAATAGCATTAATTTGCAATCGATCTGATTCTCTGGGGGAAACAAACAGACTAAAGGGAATTAAAACTTTTTTAACATAAAAAAAAATAATGATTAACGTATCAGACACATTACTTAATATAATATTATAACAGTTATATACATCATACGATTATATTAACAGTTACTTAACCCATAATCAGGCAGGATGCCACTGATGTCCGCGCTGAGTCGCTGACTGGACTGTTAAAATTTGAACCGGAGTGAAGCGGGAAACATAACAGTTGGGTTATAACTAACAATAACCCAACGACGAAAAAAAAAATGACCCAACAAATTTTAAGATAACCCAACACAATGACCCAATATGTGTAACCCAATGGTTGGGTAAAAAACAACCCAACGTTTTTTGCTGTGTGGATAATGTTATATGAAGCACCATTATATTAAACGAGTTATCCTTAAAGCCTGCCCTCTGAGAAATCCTGAAAACGTTGTTATAAATTGAAGCAACACCTCCCCCTTTGCCTTGTAGACACGGCTCATGTTTATAACAGTAATCTTGGGGGGTGGACTCATTTAAAATAATGTAATCATAAGGTTTTAGCCAGGTTTCTGTGAAACAGAGCACATCTAGATTATGATCAGTGATCATATTATTAACAAAAAGTGTTTTCATAGAAAGGGATATAAATAAGCCAATATTCAATAAGCCAAGCTTTATCATTTGCTTATCTGTATTGCATCTGTTATTTGTTTGTTGAACCTCAATTAAGTTGTTACTCTTAAGATGGTTTGGACGTTTTTTTGTATTTTCTAGTTCAGGAACAGTCTCTATAGTGTGATATCTAGGTGAAAGAGTTCCTATGTGCTGAGAATTAACTGACCTCTTTGACGTGAGGCAGCTAGCAGATGGTCGGTTTAGCCAGTTTGTTTACTTCCTGACTTGGGCCCCAGTTAGTCAAGTATAAACTCTAAAGCCCTATTCGAATGTGACTAGTTTTCTAAACTATTCTTACCACCTGACATCTGAGATTTTCATGTACCAATTCGGACGTGACTAACATCTCTGTGTTTATTACAGCGATGGGAGGGTCTAATTTTTGCATCTGAGCATCACAGAGATCACGCGCTCCATATGCGTGCATTGCATTAATTCAGAATGATTGCCATTAGTATTATTACACAATAAATACTAACTTAAATGGCTAGTATAGCAAAATCATGTTAATGTGTGGTTCCTTTAGTTTAACTTGTTTTTCCTTTTTTGTGTAGTAGGCTAAAACTACCGTATGTTTAATTTTTATAAAGGTACATATGTAATTAAAACATTATGTAACTGAGTCCATAAATGAACGTGAGTAATCTTACCTGATGCTGATATTACAATAGCCGGTATTAACAGTTTACGTGATCTTGCTCTTGATTTTATTATTTGTATTATTTTTTCATTATTATTTCTTTGCCGGTAAGCAAATATATCAAACATGCGCGCGGTAAGAGCATCTACGGTAATTCACGTTGGCCAAAACACACAAGGAAACGCGTTGTGAAATAAAATATCACCGGCAATCACAGACATTCACATTCGGACGGGATTAGTTTTCTCAGAGGATCACTGAGTTTGCTGAAAAACAGTAGGTAATTTGCTCTGAAATTATCACAGAGATTGTGTGAGAAAAACACAGAAGTGGCAGATTCGGACGGGATTAAAATCACCAAGTATGCCTGTGAAATACAGATTTCTCTAATGACCCCCTGTAAAACTAGTCCCGTCCGAATAGGGCTTAAAGGTCCCCTTCTTCATGATTCCATGTTTTAAACTTTAGTTAGTGTGTAATGTTGTTGTTAGAGTATAAATAATATCTGTAAAATTCTAAAGCTCAAAGTTCAATGCCAAGCGAGATATTTGATTTAACAGAATTTGCCTATAAAAAACGACTCGTTTGGACTACAGCCCTCTAGTTCCTGTAGTAATGACGTCACTAAAACAGTTTTTTTGACTAACCACCACCCACATGAATTCACAAACAGGGGGGCGTGGCCTTGTTGCGCTCCGACGGAGAAGAAGGAAGAGCTGTTTGTTTTTGTCGCCATGTCGTTGAAACGCTGTTTTTTTTTATCTTGGAGTCCAATCCTTTTTGTTTGGGCTTCCCAGGAACGCTGTACTTTGAGTTTAATGGTTACAATTTATGTTTAACTCCGTTCCCGAACATTATAATGCACATGTAAAACTATGTGCAGCTCATTTTGCTGAGGACAGCTTGCTGAGGACAACTTTCTCAATCCCAATCAGTTTAATGCCGGATTCGCACAAAGATTATTCTTGAAAGATGGAGCAGTTCCCTCTTTGTCTGGAGAAGGCGTTGTTTATGGACCACAACTGGTAAGTGTATTTTATTATTTAAGTTGGTGCGTTTTGTGGCTGGGAGGCTGTCTACATCATTCCTCTGTCCCAGTCCGGGTTTACGGCAACTTTTGCAAGTTAGAGGGAGTGATGTCATCAGGTATTTCCCAACTGCGCTGTCTATGTTCCGCCTTGCCCGCATTCTCCACCAGTGTGGTGGGAGGAGCAAACAACAGACACAGTGGGCATGGCTTCAGGCCTCGGGGAGGCTTTTCTTAGTAGAAGAAGAAGTAGTTGTGCTGCGGGGTTCGTGTGGGTCAGGCAGTGTTCATGGAGAAAGGGTCCAGGTAAGGGGTAGAGTCTTCTTCTAGCTGCCGCATCCTTCTTGTTGGCTGCAATGCTTGCAGGGGATGGACAGCCATCCATCCATCCTGACGGCCATGTAAACGAGTGAGGTTCATGTCTGGACCATGGGTCTGGCGGCTCATATCTCTGGTGATGCGGGAATCCCTCAACACACCCTTCCTGGACTCACGAGGACACCAGTGTGCATGCACGGGGAAGAGACATGTCTCAAGAGGAGAGGCACGTTGGGCTTTTCAATAGTGGCGGTGATGAGGCTCCATTTCCTTCAAGGTGTGCCCCATCACACCAGCCCTGGCTCATCAAGCACCACTCCTAACTCTCACACACCCACTCCTGCAGGGAGCCTGGTGAAGGGCAGTGATTAAGGACGGGGTGCCGATAATAATTAGAGTTGTTCCGATTCCGATACTAGTATCAGAAATATCACGATACCACAACAAATTCTGGCATCGGCAAGTACATGAACCCATATACCGATCCGATACCATTTTCTTAAACAAGAACTAGTTATGACTGCTAACTTTGCCAAACCGCTGCACGGTTCTTCTTTGCTGCTCAGAATGCATTGCAAACACAGGAAGTTGTGCTGTGTTGCCACAAGCAACCCCTGTTTAGAGCAGCGAAGTAGAAATGAACACGCGTTAGCAACACTGATCTATATATGACTGGATCGCTCATCGCATTCTAAACTGCCAACAGACAGTGAAGCCGCTTCTATATTATAGATCAGTGGTTAGCAGTATGTCTGCTGTTTAGCAGTATTTCAGACTGGACCAACGAGACAGTAAAACGGCGACTAAGGATGCCACAAGTACTGCTACTTCACTACCAAGTCGGCGCTGAAAATTAAAAAATGTGATGATACCAGCGTCCCTGCCCTTACGAAAATTAACCATGGTTTTACTACAAATAAAACCAAAAAACCATGGTTACTGTAGTTAAACCATGGTAACCACAAATTAACCATGGTTTTGCTATATTAACCATAGTTTAACCATGGTATTTGTAGTAAATCTGTGGTTTTACAAATGGCAGTCAATACGCCAAAAAACCATGGGTTACTACAGTTTTACTATAATAAAACCATGGTTATTTTTCGTAAGGGTGTAGTACCGGTAAAAAGTTACAGACTCCCGAGTATATTCGGTACCCGCAGCTGTGTTCAGTCGCTTCCGTGTTAGCCTAAGCGCAGGGCTCTAGACTGTAGCCGAACATATATACTAGTGTCTGTGAATATTAAACTGCAAAATACTATTTAAATATTACTCCTGAAAATTCTACATCTCTGTCGGAGACGGGCGCAGATGCGTGGGAGCTCGCTGTTTTGTAGTCTCTGCCATGTGTCACTTTATGAGGACACGAATGCATAAACCGTCACTTCATGAGAATTTACCGTTTCATTTAAGAAAACAGTTCGGTTTAACATGAGTAAATTGTCAATATATTAAGGTATTGTTGTAGCCTACAGTAGATTTAGCTATGTCTCTATGTAGTAATAATAATACGTCTCTATTAATAATAATAATTATGCCTAGACGGTTGCTTGTTCTTTACTTGTTTTGTTGTAAAGAGATTATCTGATTAATATATAAAAAATTATATTCCTAGACTTATTTGTTGCAGTTTTTTATACAGTTATATTGTAAAACTAAAATAGCTTTTTTAGTTTGCAGTGTTAGATTTTTGGCTGCATTTGAAGTCCTTTTTTGCTTAAGAAAATAAATAATATTACTGTCAAATTCATGTCAGATAAGAAAAATACTGTAATAAATACAGTAGTTCACCATGTATTTGTTTATGTTTTATTAAGGGATAAGTCTGAAGCACACCATAAAATAATTCTAGCAATTTACACAGGGCTAGTAGTCTATACAGCTGTATATACAGATACACACCCAGGTATCGGATCAGTACTCAGTATCGGCTGATACCCTAAGCCAAGGTATATGAATCTGTTTCGGGAAGAGAAAAAGGGTATCGGAACATCTCTAATAATAATCAGGGATGAGGCAGCTGACTCATCACAACTGTTTACAACACATTTTATTGCAAATTCAAAAACAGTGTTTAGAAGTCAGTTCAAGCTCTTCTAAACACATGGTAGAGATGGGCAATCGAACCTGAAGAATCTATATATTGGTACTCAAATAAAAAAATATATATAGATACTAAGGTGTTTTTGTTTACCAGTGATTGTTTATTTGACAAAAAGTAATGCATGCTATATGCATTAAACTGGACAAATAACCTATGTTAGCAAATAATTGTGTGGGAGGGCTTTTCCTGCTCATTTGAACACACGCAAATGTTGCAAGGCAGAATCAATCAATTACAGAGAGCCGTCACTCACTTCTGACAGCAGTAGCCTATAATAACAAAGCATTCGGTCTCATTCATGAAACACGAGCAGAACAAATTTTTGTGTAAATCGCATGTAAAGTGGTTTTGGCGTAAATTTTCGGATTCATTAAAACGTTCGTATTTTCCAAATGTTAGTTGGTACGAAAGAAATCTACACCTGCTCCCAGCCACACGTTAATAGTGCGTTTAACGTCTGAACGTTTTGCTCATTAATACGGCTGCATTTTAATTCACGTTAATTGGGTACATATTTACACAGCATTTTGAAAAAAATATTATATATATTAATTACATACGGTTTTTCTTTTAACTTTTATTATGAGAGCCAGTAATAGAATCTGTAATATGCTGCCAAACTTCCTTTTTTAGGACCTGATACGCCACTAGTAAGCTTGAAAATAAAATGTGGCGTTTTAAATGAACTTCTGATAATAAAACTTCAATTTCTGCAGCTGAGAAATGTTTCTTTTTCAGTCGCTTTTGAGAAGACATCTTGAAATGCTTCGTTTGGTGTCATAATATGATGCTCATATATAGTTGTCAGTCGGATTTAATAGGCGGGATTTATGGTAATTGAGAGTGAGCATGAATTCCAATCAGTCATCCCATTTACGACTGATTGGAATTCATTAACACACACACACATTTCACTATCACATCTGACGTTTACAAAGTTTTTGTGAATCAGGAGAAGAGTTTTCGGAAAGTTCTCTTTACGCGCAAATCACTCAGATATTTACTTGTATATTTATGAATGTTTCATGAATGAGACCCATTGATGTTTTTGGGAACAGCAGCACAGAACAATTCATTAAAAAAAACATATATTTGAGTAATATTTTAAAAAACATATTGAAATTGTACCTTAGTTTGTTTGAACAAGATGTTTGAACAATAATGAAGAAGACATTGGGATCAGCATTTATAGACATTCTGAACTCTATTGGGGTTAGACAACACGTTTCAGGACCTGCTCATTGTCGAAATCATACTCTAGATTTAATACTGTCACATGGAATTGATGTTGATAGTGTTGAAATTATGCAGCCAAGTGTTGATATCTCAGATCATTATTTAGTTTTGTGCAAACTTCATATAGCCAAAATGTTAAATTCTACTTCTTCGAACAAGTATGGAAGAACCATCACTTCTACCATAAAAGACTGCTTTTTAAGTTATCTTCCTGATGTATCCAAATTCCTTAGCATATCCAAAACCTCAGAACAACTTGATGATGTAACAGAAACTACGGACTCTCTCTTTTCTAGCATTTTAAATACAGTTGCTCCTTTAAGCGTAAGGAAGGTTAAGGAAACCAGTATGACACCATGGTATAATGAGCATACTCGCACCCTAAAGAGAGCAGCCCGAAAAATGGAGCGCAGCTGGAGGAAAACAAAACAAGAGGTATTTCATATTGCTTGGTGGGAAAGTAACCTATGCTACAGAAAAACATTAAAAACCGCTAGATCTGATTACTTTTCTTCTCTTTTAGAAGAAAACAAACATAACCCCAGGTATTTATTCAATACAGTGGCTAAATTAATGAAAAATAAAGCCTCAACAAGTGTTGACATTTCCCAACATCACAGCAGAAATGACTTTATGAACTACTTAACTTCTAAAATCGATACTATTATAGATAAAATTGCAACCATTCAGCCGTCAGCTACAGTATCGCATCAGACAGTGCTATACTATACTATAGACCTGAGCAACAGTTCCACTCATTCTGTACTATGGGAGAGGAAGAATTGTATAAACTTGTTAAATCATCTAAACCAACAACATGTATGTTAGACCCTATACCAACTAAGCTCCTAAAAGAGGTGCTTCCAGAAGTCATAGATCCTCTTCTGAGTATAATTAATTCCTCATTGTCATTAGGATATGTCCCAAAAACATTCAAACTGGCTGTTATTATGCCTCTCATAAAAAAAAACACAACTTGACCCTAAATAACTAGTTAGTTATAGACCAATCTCCAATCTCCCATTTATGTCCAAGATACTAGAAAAGGTGGTATCCTCACAATTATATTCCTTCTTAGAGAAAAATGGTATATGTGAGGATTTCCAGTCAGGATTTAGACCATATCATAGTACTGAGACTGCTCTCCTTAGAGTTACAAATGATCTGCTCTTATCATCCGATCGTGGTTATATCTCTCTATTAGTTTTATTGGATCTTAGTGCTGCGTTTGACACAATTGACCACAACATTCTTTTGCATAGACTTGAACACTTTGTTGGCATTAATGGAAGTGCATTAGCATTGTTTAAACCGTACTTATATGACCGCCATCAGTCTGTAGCAGTGAATGAAGATATATCATATTGATCACAAATGCAGAATGGAGTACCTCAAGGCCCAGTACTAAGGGCCACTACTCTTCACGCTTTATATGTTTCCCTTGGGAGATATCATCAGGAAACATGGTGTTAGCGTGATAATACTCAGCTCTATATTTCTTCGCAGCCCTGTGAAACCAATTTGAAAAACTAATGGAATGCATAGTCGATATAAAAAACTGGATGACGAGTAATTTCTTCCTGCTAAATTCTGAAAAAACAGGTGTTAATTATAGGACCTAAAAACTCTGCTTGTAATAACCTAGAACACTATCTAAGACTTGATGGTTGCTCTGTCAATTCTTCGTCATCTGTTAGGAACCTAGGTGTGCTATTTGATCACAATCTTTCCTTAGAAAGCCACATTTCTAGCATTTGTAAAATTGCATTTTTCCTTCTCAAAAATAGATCTAAATTACGACCTATGCTCTCAATGTCAAATGCAGAAATGTTAATCCATGCATTTATGACCTTGAGGTTAGATTATTGTAATGCTTTATTGGGTGGTTGTCCTGCACGCTTAGTAAACAAACTACAGCTAGTCCAAAATGCAGCAGCAAGAGTTCTTAATAGAACCAGGAAGTATGACCATATTAGCCCGGTCCTGTAAACACTGCACTGGCTCCCTATCAAACATCCTATAGATTTTAAAATATTGCTTATTACTTATAAAGCCCTGAATGGTTTAGCACCTCAGTATTTGAATGAGCTCCTTTTACATTATAATCCTCTACGTCCGCTACGTTCTCAAAACTCAATTTGATAATATCTAGAATATCAAAATCAACTGCGGGCGGCAGATCCTTTTCCTATTTGGTGCCTAAGCTCTGGAATAACCTACCTAACATTTTTGAGGAGGCAGGCACACTCTTGCAGTTTAAATCTAGATTAAAGACCCATCTCTTTAACCTGGCTTACACATAACATACTTATATGCTTTTAATATCCAAAGCCGTTAAAGGATTTTTAGGCTGCATTAATTAGGTAAACCGGAACCGGGAACACTTCCCATAACACCCGATGTACTTGCTACATGCTAGTGGCATCTACGCTAATATTAGTCTGTTTCTCTCTTATTCTGAGGTCAAAGTAGCCACCAGATCCAGTCTGTATCCAGATCAGAGGGTCACTGCAGTCAACTGGATCCAGTACGTATCCAGACCAGATGGTGGATCAGCACCTAGAAAGGACATCTACAGCCCTGAAAGACAGCAGAGACCAGGACAGCTAGAGCCCCAGATACATGTCCCCTGTAAAGACCTTGTCTCAGAGGACCACCAGGACAAGACCACAGGAAACAGATGATTCTTCTGCACAATCTGACTTTGCTGCAGCCTGGAATTGAACTACTGGTTTCGTCTGGTCAGAGGAGAACGTCTCGGGTTACGACTGTAACCCTTGTTCCCCGAGAAGCAGGAAGCCCCTTCTTGGGCGACCCGAAACAGACTAACAACTGGTCTGACTTCCGCCATGAGGAGGACCTCTGGATATATATCTTCAAAGCTCTGACAGGGCAGAGCAAGTGAAATCTCTCCTCATCCGCCGTCACGTGAGGTGGAGGATGAAAAGCCTGCAGAACCGTAGGCCGTGCCACATTAGACGGCACCTTGGGCAAATAGCCTGGCCTAGGAAGTAGGATAGCTTTGATGTCGCCTGGAGCAAACTCCAGGCACCCATCAGATATAGAGAGCACCTGGAGATCTCCTACCCTCCTCAGAGAAGTAATGGCTAACAAGAAAGCCACCTTAAGGGAAAGGTTCTTGGCCTCAGCCGACTCCAGCGGTTCGAAGGGGGCCTCAACCAACCCTCCGAGAACCACCGCCAGGTCCCCAGAGGCCCATCACTCAGAGGAGCATGGAAAGCTGAAATGGCAGCCACTTACACCTTGAGAGTGGATGGGGTAAGACCAGCTGAGAAGCGGTCTTGGAGGAACTCCAGCACTGAAGCCACTGGGCAGTTAACTGGGTCCACCTCACGCTCTCTGCACCAAACGGTGAAAACATTCCATTTTAGGCCGTACAATTTCCTCGTGGAGGGAGCTCTAGAGCTGAGTATGGTCTACACTACTCCTGCTGACAGGCCGGCCTCTCGGTACTGTGCCCCCTCAGGGGCCAGACCCACAGTTTCCATAGTTCGGGCCGAGGGTGAAGAATTGAGCCCTCTGCCTGGGTCAGCAGGTCCCTCCTGATGGGAAGCTCATACGGGGCTACCAATAATAAACTGATGGCGTTGCGACAAACCCTCTCTAGAACTCCCGGGAGCAGAGCGATCGGGGGAAAGGCATACAGACGCAGCCTCAGCCACGTCTGTACCATGGCATCCAACCCCAGTGGGGCTGGATGTGTGAGTGAGAACCACAGTGGACAGTGAGTCGTCTCTCGAGACGCGAATAAATCCACTTCCACTGGGCCGAACCTCTGACATATGGACTCCACCACCTCGGGGTGGAGTCTCCACTCCCCGGGCCTCAGCCCCTGCCTTGACAGGATGTCTGCTCCCTGATTCTGATTCCCTGGGATGTATGTTGCTCTGAGAGACAACAATTTCCCTTGGGACCACAATAGGATCTGATGCGCCAGTCTGAATAGAGGGCGAGACCTCAGATTGATGGTTTATGTAGGCCACCACAGACATATTCTCCGTCCTCACAAGGATGTGATGGCCCTTGAGATCCGGCAGGAAGCTCCTCAGAGCTCGGAACACCGCCAACATTTCCAGGCAGTTTATATGCCAGGAAGAATGATGGTCCTGCCATGGACCTCATGGACCTGCCATGGAATAGTGAGCATCTTGAACCTGAATCTCCTCAGAGATCGATTCAAGTGCCTGAGATCTATTATTGGACGCAACCCCCCATCCTTCTTCGGAACTAAGAAGTAGCGGCTGTAGAACCCGGACTCCCTGTCTGGAGGAGGAATACGTTCTATAGCCTCCTTTACCAGCAGAGAGTTTACTTCTTGCTCCAACACCCGACTCTGGTCTGGGTTGACTACAGTCCAGACCACCCCATTGAACTTTGGTGGGCGGGAACCGAACTGTAGTCTGTACCCCTTTTGAATGGTGCTCAGAGCCCAAGGAGAAATATTCATGAGATTTTTCCATGCATCGAAATACTCTCCTAAGGGGACCAGCCTCTCGAGGCTGGCCTCGGGTATTAATCGGGATTCGTTCTTGGCCCCCTGAAGCGGATCTCCGGCAGGGTTCGACCAAAAACGATTCTCGATGTGAGGATGCGAATGCTGCCTGGCCGCAAGCCTATGGGGCAGACAGTGCAGGGCGCATTCGCTGGAGACCGATGCGTCCCGAAGCGCACGTAATGGCGGGAAGTTGACATCGATTTCCTGCGGGCTCCGCAGAGGAGGCGACCTTGATCGCTCCCCCACGGGTGGGGCCGCCCGCAGAGGGCCTAGGCTGGCTAGGACCTCTTCATTGAAGCCTTCTTTGCCTGCAGGACGGCCCTCAGGTCTCCTGGCTTAGGCTGAGGCTTCGGCTGAGAGTGTCGTCTATGCCCCCAGGCTGCCTGAGGGGGGGCTCTAGAAGCGACGCTCTCCTTTTGCGCTTGTCTATAGGCGGAGGCGCTGGCGGATGGCTGCGGCTGCCCGCTTGGGGCAGGCTTCTTAGACCTCGAGCGGCGAGGGAGGTATTGTCTAAAGGCTGCAGACTGTTTCTTTGCCTCCTGAAACCTGTCGACGACGATATTAACTGAGTCGCCGAACAGGCCAGAAGGCGAAATCGGGGCATCAAGGAGGAAAGCCTTGTCCTTCTACTTTATGCCCGACAAATTTAACCATAAGTGTCTCTCCGAGACCACCATTGCCGCCATGGAACGGCCGATAGCACGGGCCGTTTCCTTGGTGACTCGGAGAGACAAATCTGCAGTCTTCCTCAACTCCGCAATAATTTCTGGAGTTGGACCCTCGCCCTCATCGATATCTTTAAGAAAGTCGGCCTTGTACGCCTGCAGTACTGCCATTGTATGCAGACTAGCGCCAGCCTGACCCGCAGCCATATAAGCCCTGCCCACTAACGCAGATGTATCACGGCACGGTTTAATGGACAGCAACGGGGGTTTTAGGGATGATGCAGACTCTGGGGCCAAATAAGTGGCAAGCGGCTGTTCCACCCGAGGCATCATCCCATAACCATTCTCTCGCCCCCCCCACCCCCCCCCCACCCAAGATATTGCTATATTTTAATACGGGGGGGTTGGACACGTGAGATGAATGTGGTTTGTTCCACGATTTACACATTGAAATCTGGGAAAAACGGTAAACCCCGATGAAAAGGTTGCTCTCTATGCTGCAGGAAACGCTCGTCCAACTTGTTTTTAATAAGTGTTTCCTGCTTCTCATGTGGCCAACTGATATTAAGACGGGCCACTGCATGAGAGACAACCTCTGGCGAGTCATCCCCAAAATCCCCGCCATCGATGCTGAGAACGTCTACTTCCTCGGAAGCAGAGAGCTCAAGCACCGGGTTCTCCACTCGTGCGGAAGAAGCCGTGGGGTGGACTTCCGCACGAGGCGAGAGAGCATCAGAACTGGCGGATGAATCGCGAGAGCGTGCCTCGGCAGTCTCGAGATCCACCGCCAGATCCATCTGTGAGCCCCATGAAGAGCGTTGCCGCGCCGCCTCGGGTCCCGCACCACGGGGCTCGCGAGCCTGGCCATCCCCAGTGAAAACAGCAAGGCGGGAGCGCAGCACACGCATTGGCAATCTCTCACAATCCTCGCAAGCAGCCCCCTCGAGAGCTGCCCGCGCATGCTGCACTCCCAAACAGTGCACACACATTCGGTGTGTGTCCCCACCCGTGATATAATGTGGGCAGGGATGTACACACCTCGTGAAACTGCTCGCCATAATAATGCTTGTGACTAAGACAATACAACACCAAATAAGACTCACAAGACAGAGAGCGCTTGCTGAAGAACAGAAAGCTATCTCTGTTGTGTGCCGGCGTCCTTTTTATAGCTTCCGCGTATGCCGTCACACATTACGTCATGACGCAACACCAATCAAGATTGGCTCAGTTTCATTCATACTTCAGAGGCGCTACGCTGAGGGGCTTCCCCCAAAGTGTCGTTCGACGCAGTTCGATGTTCCCTCGAAGGGGAACTGGCCCCCCAACTGAGCCTGGTTTCTCCCAAGGTTTTTTTCTCCATTCTGTCACCGATGGAGTTTCGGTTCCTTGCTGCTGTCGCCTCTGGCTTGCTTAGTTGGGGTCACTTCATCTACAGCGATATCGTTGACTTGATTGCAAATAAATGCACAGACAGATTTAAAATGAACAGAGATGACATCACTGAATTTAATAATGAACTGCCTTAACGGTGACTTGACTTGAATTAACAGTTTGGACCTAAGTTAACTAAGTTTTGTCCAAATGAATTTGTTTGGACCTCATTTAAACACAATACTCTGATCGTGTACTGGCTCATCTGCACACCTCGGATCTAGTGATGGGACACGCGCAAAAGATGCGACTCTGAGAGCCGATGCTTTGTAGTGAATCAGAAGAGCCGGCTGGCATCGAGCGAGAGCCGACTCCCAGTTTTTTTTGCCTTTGGCTGCTTACCTCAAGGCAGAACTTTGTTTTTATTGGTGAGCAATCGCATTACGGCCAATCAGATGTGAGTATATGGGATCATAACATTAAGTAAAAACACAGAGGGGGATGAAGTGAAGCGGCACTCCACTGCAAGTTAACGAGTCGTAACAAAGTTAATGGAGGGGAGACTGTGTATTGTGGCAACATTGGTTCCTTCAGAGAGAATCTTCTCAAAAACAGGGCAGATATTCACAGAAAAAAGAAATAGGATCAGTCCATCAAAGCTGAGGCATCTAATGTTTCGAATGGCAATCTTCACTGAGGACATTAATACTGTTTGCTTGACTTTGGTTCTAGTTCAGTGGATTTATTTGCGGTTTTGTTGTTAATTTGTGCAATAAAATTTTTGATCGAAATTTTAAACAAAATAATGTTTTTTTAACAAAATACATGCACAAAATTAGGCAATTATAAGGATTCTCATAAAAACACTGCACATGAAAGGGTTTTCAACACACAAACCATTATTTTTCGCAAAGTTATGGTACGACAAAGCCCTGCAAAAAATACTAAATTAAGAGCCGTTCAGGAGTCGAAAGAGACGGTTCTTCTTTGGGAGCCGAGCCAAAAGAGCCGGCTCTCTGAAAAGAGCCGAACTTCCAAACGCTACACGGATCACTTCCTCCTCACTCTTAAAGGGTTAGTTCACCCAATAATTAAAATTAGGTCATTAATAACTCACCCTAATGTCATTCTAAACCCATGAGACCTCAGATTATCTTCAGAACACAGTTTAAGATATTTTAGATTTAGTCAGAGAGCTTTCTGTCCCTCCATTGTGCACGGTGTAATCCTGGAGTAATTAATGTACTCAAACAGTTTACTGACTGAAATGCTGTGAAGAGAGAACTGAAGATGAACACTGAGCCGAGCCAGATAACGAACAAAAGATTGACTCATTCTCAACATACACTAATCAGAAGCCATGGATGAACAAGGAAGTGCGACTTCTGCTGAAAGCCCGCAACACTGCCTTCAGGTCAGATGATGCTCAGGCCTACAGTAAATCCAGGGCTAACCTGAAAAGGGGCATCAAAAAGGCCAAGTACTGCTACAAGCTGAAAGTAGAGGAGCACTTTTCCAACTCTGACCCCCGACGCATCCAGATCATCAGTGATTACAAGTCAAGCAACTCCAATGGTCACGGACGTCTCCTTCCTTAACAAGCTGAATGACTTTTATGATCGCTTCAACAGCGACAGCAAGGACACGGCCACCAAAACTACACACTTAGCAGACCACCAACATCTCTACCTCACCTCCACAGATGTCCACACTGCACTGAGCTGGATCAATGCACACAAGACTGCTGGCCCTGATGGCATTCCTGGACATGTGCTAAGGGCATGTGCAGAGCAGCTTGCAGGGGTCTTCACAGACACTTTCAACCTGTCCCTCACCCAAGCAAGTGTGCCA
The DNA here is from genome assembly GCF_003368295.1 of Carassius auratus. Lineage (NCBI taxonomy): Eukaryota > Metazoa > Chordata > Actinopteri > Cypriniformes > Cyprinidae > Carassius > Carassius auratus. The sequence goes on from NC_039267.1 coordinate 21,819,958, forward strand.
ACATGTTTTAAGTCCACATCCATTGTGCCAGTACCAAAACACTCCTCCCCAATGTGCCTGAATGACTATCGCCCCATAGCACTCACACCCGTCATTATGAAGTGCTTCGAGCGACTGGTCCAAGCACACCTCAGAGACTGCCTCCCACCCACACTGGACCCAGACCAATTTGCCTACCGCAGAAATAGGAGCACAGAGGATGCAGTATGCACAGTGCTGCACTCTGCACTCACACACCTGGACCATAACAACACGTATGTTAGGATGTTGTTTGTTGACTTCAGTTCAGCATTTAACACCGTCATTGCCTCCAAGCTGACCACAAAACTTGGAGACCTGGATATTAACACCTCCCTCTGCAACTGGATTATGGACTTTCTGACCAACAGGCCTCAGCATGTTCGGTCAGGCCACACCCACTCCACCACCATCACACTTAATACTGGCGTACCACAGGGCTGTGTGCTGAGCCCATTCCTCTACTCCCTCTACACCCACGACTGCAAACCTGTGCATGGATCCAACTCCATCATTAAGTTTGCAGACCACACCACTGTGATTGGCCTCATCACAGACAATGATGAGAATGCCTACAGGGAAGAGGTACAGCACCTGGCCACTTGGTGTGCTGACAATAACCTGCTCCTTAACACCAATAAGACTAAGGACTTCATTGTGGACTTCAGGAAGAAGAAAGGAAGCAACCATGACCCCATCCACATTAACAGGATGGCTGTTGTACGTGTCTCCAGCTTCAAGTTCCTGGGAACCCCCATCTCGGAGGAACTGTCCTGGGCCACAAATACCTTCAGCCTGGTCAAGGAGGCTCACCAGCGCTTCTTCTTCCTCAAGGACCACAAGATTCAGGAACAGCTTTTTCCCTAAAGCTGTCTCCTTGCTGAACTCTGAAATTTATTTACTTAATTAAAACAAGCAAATAATAGTAACTTGTTATACTTGCACTACTGTCTGTTCATCCAGGAACACTGAATACGCCATTTGCACACTGAAATATTTTCTATGCACTTTACTGTCCATTGCAATAGTGTAAATTGTTCATATGTTCATAGTTCTGCCTAAAGTGTACATACACTTTTACATAATACACCTGTATAGTATGTCCAAAGTACACCTATCTGTATATCATGCTAATAGTATTTAAAATCTGTAAATGATGTCCATAATACTTATCTGTATAGTTATTGTACTTATTATAGACCTTGTATATTCTGTACTTACTGCTTATTGCACTGCACCATGGGCGAGTCCCACGGAGGAGATGGAAAGATATAAAACTGGAGCGACAACAGTGAAGGATGAGAGAGGACCAGGCTTGGGCTTTATTTTATGTTTTGGTTTTTATTTGTGCGCATCACTCATCCGTGAGGGGCTGATGCGCTGTTTATTGTTTATTTTGAATTATTAAAGTTTCTGTTTGATTGTCCGCCAGTTCCCGCCTCCTTCTTCCCGATGATTATGGAGTTTGTATTGTTACAGTGGTGCCGAAGCCCGGGAGAAGGAGCGACGCGCTGCTGAAGATCCCTCACCGCTGTGGTGAATCCGCGGTGCCATCGAGCAGGCAAGGAAGTGTGCTGCCATGGACGCTCGGGGCTGTAAGGGAAACAGGTCAATTTAACTCAAGAGAATCATTTAAGATTTTAAAGGGAATTTGAACAAAATCACTGTTTCACGGCTGATCACTGATACGCCCTGCAATTCACTGAACGAGCCATTTAACATCAAATCTGCGCTGGATATTAATATCCAAACTATAGTGAAAACATTATCAATTAGTACAGTAACAAGATCGGCAGTTTAAGATATTAACTTGTAAGCACAAAACACAAGATAGTTCTCTTTTTTTATTTATTGGTTTATTTATCAGGGACAATGCAGCGCACATTGTTACATACATAATTATCATAGACAAAGCCATAACAAAATGTGTAAATGTGTTGCATAAAAGGTTTCTAGCCAATAGGCTAATTTGCAACCCCAGTCCCTGGTCAGGCCTTTCTAAAAACATAAAAAACTACGTAGTGTAAACTACACAATCATGCAACAAATACCTTATAAACATTAACATTTTACACAATCCTGACCACATTACACAACACATCACAACACATCACATCCAGCACATTCAGCACAGACAATACATTGCAACAAAAAATGAGTCAATGTCCACATATTTGATTTTCTTTCAGTCAGTGTTTCACCTTTCTATTAAATGTTTTCAGGTTGGTTTCTGTTTTTATTTCAAAATCATTAAAATCATTCCAAAAATGGGTCCCTATCACTGAAAAACTTGAGTGGCCAAAAGTGGTTTTGCGCCCCTCTGCTATGCAGTTGCCACCTGCTGCTCTCCTAGTGGCAACTCCCCTTGTGTTTATTTTTGTCACAAAAGGATAGAGTACGGCTGGAGCTTGTTTATTTATACATTTAAAAATCAGCTTAAGAAAAGAGAACTTAATAAAACTGTCAAAATTTAAAAGCTTGTATTTCTGTACAATCAAATAGTGATGGCACGTAATTGGTTTCTGATCCATTATTTTCAGTGCTTGTTTGTATAATGACATGATGGGTTTGACTGTTGTCTGGGAGGCTTGGCCCCATACAGTAACACAATAAGATATCAGTATCTTAGCATGAAAAATCAGCAAAGCTGCTTTGACAGGTATATGATGCCTAATCATTCTAAAACAGTTTAGGTTTGTCCGAACAGTCTTACAGAGTTTGTTAATGTGTGTACTGAATTTGAGTTGGGGATCCAGAATAATACCTACATTTTTTAATTCCTCAACTTCCTCTATGGTTTCTTGATCTATTTTAATTGTACATTTAGTTTTTCCTCTAATTGAGAAGCACATAGATACCGTCTTTTTGACGTTAAGCGTCAGATGAATAAGGCTTTATTAGAAAAATCTAAGACATATAAACTAATCTAACACATTCACACAAGTTGCAGGAAGATCGAAAGTTAGGGAAAGATGAGTTTAACAGAATGGAAATATGGAATCCCAAGTTTACAGCAATACGTTAAATTGCATAGACATGAACAACCATCAATCACTTAATTAACCCTCGTATTGAGTTCCTCAATGAGGTTAAAATTATATTAAATACACCAGCACAAATGTCTGAAGGTACATTGCCTGTGTAAAGGTGTCCCTTTGTTGTCGTTGAAATGGGGTTTCCGATGTGGCTGATTGGCTGGAAGTTCAGTATTCGCTGAAGTGACGTCTTGGGAAGCCCGTGGTTAGGCGTTGGCTGAAGACACAGAGTTGTGTGGCTGGTTGAAGTTGAACTCGACATTACAAAACTTAACTCAGAACACAAAACTCTCAAACGGAAAAGCGTTTGAAAAGAGTAGAGCGCAGTCTCGAGGGTACCCCCAGCCTGCGAGGGGCGATGGGGGTATGTGACGAGTTGGGGCGGGCCCGAGAGTCATAGGAACGGGCAAGGCCAGTGGAGTGATTGGAGATGAGTGACTACTGCTTGACCACCAGTCTCGATTCCCACGGAGGAGATGGAAGGATATAAAACTGGAGCGACGACAGTGAAGGACGAGAGAAGACCAGGCCTGGGCTTTATTTTATGTTTTGGCTTTTATTTGTGCGCATCAGTCATGCGTGAGGGGCTGATGTGCTGTTTTGTGTTTATTTGAATTATTAAAGTTTCTGTTTGATTGTCCGCCGGTTCCCGCCTCCTTCTTCCCGATGATTATGGAGTTTGTATTGTTACAGTTGCCTTGTACCTTACGTGTGAGGTGACAATAAAGTTTAATCTAATCTAATCTAATCTAAATTAACACTTTAACCTCAACATGGTCCCTGACACGTCATTTACTCCTCCACGTGTCAACTTTCGATGTAACCTACACTCACTCCCACCTTCCCAGCTATCTGGTTTCATCTTTGCTTCCTTCCCCTAAACTGTTAACATCTTTTGATGATAACAGTGCTACTGATACTTTTTGCTCCACTCTTACATCTTGTCTTGACATTGTTTGCCCCTTGTCTTCCAGCCCAGCCCTTACCACCCCTTCTGCCTCTTGGTTATCTGATTTTCTCTATGTCCGCTACGTTCTCAAAACTCAGGCAATTTGATAATACCTAGAATATCAAAATCAACTGTGGGTGGCAGATCCTTTTCCTATTTGGCGCCTAAACTCTGGAATAACCTACCTAACATTGTTCGGGAGGCAGACACACTCTTGCATTTTAAATCTAGATTAAAGACCCATCTCTTTAACCTGGCTTACACATAACATACTAATATGCTTTTAATATTCAAATCCGTTAAATTTTAGGCTGCATTAATTAGGTAAACCGGAACCGGGAACACTTCCCATACACCCTATGTACTTGCTACATCATTAAAAGAATGGCATCTACCTTTATAAATAAAGGTGACTTGACTTGACTTGACTAGAAGCTTTCATTCTACAAGTGAACGTCCCTTGATTGTTCCATCCCTAACATGGTTTTCCTAAAGTGACCAGATTCATTATAATATTTGTAGATTTCCATGGTTACCACTACAGTAAACATTTTAAGTCAAGTCAAGTCACCTTTATTTATATAAACAAAATACATTGCGTCAAAGCAACTGAACAACATTCATTAGGAAAACAGTGTGTCGATGCAAAATGAGAGTTAAAGGCAGTTCATCATTGAATTCAGTGATGTCATCTCTGTTCAGTTTAAATAGTGTCTGTGCATTTATTTGCAATCAAGTCAATGATATCGCTGTAGATGAAGTAAACCCCACTAAGCAAGCCAGAGGCGACGGCGGCAAGGAACCGAAACTCCATCGATGATACATGGCTGCCGAGGACAGGTGTGGTTTGTTGGGCTCCACACATGCCCTCTGTATTTTACAACTTTCCTTGTTGTTTTTGTGTGTTTGGACTTCCAATTTTAAGGGTAATGTGGCCAGCTTAACCAGTTGTGAACAAACCAAGTTGCATATGTTTGGACACGGACATTGCACATTGTATTTTATCTGGACATCAAGAGGACTGAGCGACAGAAATAATACCAGCAGATTAACTTCACGGCAGCGCAGATTTTATGCGTTTAAAGTTATACTGGTGCTCATTCTTCTGGCTGGGGATATACACCTTAATCCTGGTCCGACTACGTTTGAGCAAATAGCTAGTACTGAGCTGGAGGTTGGGCTCAGTACAGGGGTGACATCGACTACACCAGAATCCCATGGAGCGGAGCTGCGGGAGCTGTTGGCTCAGAGCCAGGAACCACTGGATCAGCGGCAAGCCGAAAAATTGAGTTCACCTAGTCTTAGTGTACAACCGACCGCAACAAGTCCGGTGAGTCACCCCGTCTGATGGATCCATGTTCGGGGATTGAACCGGGAATGCACTTGAATGGCTCTGGCTGTAGTGCTGTACAAAAACAAAAACAATATCTATTTTTCCAAACTGTGAATCACGCTAGAGTACTCTGGGACGTTAAGTGTAAAACGAAAGGAATATTAGGCGGACATTTAAACATTCGCAGCCTAATTTCCAAAAGGGATCAGATCTCTGTACTTCTCTTGGACTCAAATTTGGATTATCTTTGTTTAACAGAATCCTGGCTTCAGAGTAATATACCAAATAATATGATAGACATTGCTGGATATCAATGTTTCAGAAAGGACAGAAATACAGGCAAGGGGGGATGAGTTTTGATATACATAAAAGATAAATTTAAATGTCACATAGTTGAATTGAAAACAACTCTGGAATGTCTAGCTTTGAATGTTATTTTATCACCTACAATGAATTTTAATATTGTTGTTATTTATAACCCACCTTCATATAACACTGCTTTTTATGATGAATTTTCTTGTTGCTAAACAACTTGATTCTTATAGAGAAACTGTATGGTATGGTGATTTTAATATAAATTGGTCGGGAAAAAGTGGTAAACAAAAATTAAAAACAATTATGAGAAAATTTTATTATCTACAAATGATTAAAGGGCCCACTAGGATAACAAGGCAGACCAAGATCTGATTGATATGGCGTTTACCAAAAAACCAGAACATATAACAAGGACGTACAATTTGATAACAGGTCTCTCAGACCAAAACATGATTCTGACAAATAGAAAACTGACCAGAAAGCGGCTACAGTATTTTGGCGAATCTGGTTGTGATAAATTATCATCTATCATTCCTGAAGCTAAAACTGTGCAGTTCGAAAGAGAACTTAATAACTTAAATTGGGAGCAGATCATGGCTGTGGATGATGTAGATGAGTGCTGTAATTCTATGACTACAGTTATTTCAGGATTAACAGACAAATTTCTAATAAAAAAAGATGTAGTAAGAAAGACACTGTACCATGGATAAGTAATGGTACAGTGGTACAGTGGTACAGACACATATTAAAATTTGGCGGCTGTACTGCGTTTGAGCTCCGTCACTATATTCTTTTCATTGATTATTTTTAACTTAAAAATACATTTTATACATCATCGTTTCCGTTTATATAACGTGTGAATATATCCTCTATTGTATTCTACAACAAAAACAATCAGAGCGCCTCGCTATCACTAGTTTTATTTTGATCTCCCTGGTCTGCTATTAGCTTTTAGCCCGTTAGCATCAGCAAGCGTGGTTGCTGCTAACTGCGCTTACATTGCTAATACTCTATTCACACACATTACCACTGCTGTACTCACTGTTACTTGCTTTAATGGCGGATGGATATCTCCACTCTGTGCAGCTCGAACTCGAGGCCGTGGGGAAGCAGATTCGCGACCTGGAGGTAAGGCAGGCCCAGCTGAGAGAGCGGAGAGCCACGCTGGAATCATCCCGGGCTGACGCTTACAAGTCCGGGGTAAGTATACAGCGTGCTGTTAACAGTCCCACCACGTCTACTCCGTGTGTTTCTCTGCACAGGCCCGGTGCACCCAGGACGCGATCTTCCCAGATGTCCTTCACTGCGACGCCGGGACACCATGGACCCTGGGTGCATCCACAGCGGAGGACGCGAGCCGGGTCCCGGGCGACGACTTCTCCCCCTCCTGCCTTCGAGATCTCCATCCGGAACCGCTTCGCTCCCCTCCGCGAGACAGGACGTGACGCTCATCGGAGACCCCATCGTCCGACACGTAAGTGCTACATTAGCCGAAGGTAAAGTGCACACTCATTGTTTGCCTGGTGCTCGTGTTCTCGATGTTTCTGCGCAGATACCCGCGATCCTGAAGGCCGACGAGAGCCCCAGAGCGGTCGTGCTTCACGCCGGGGTTAACGACACCACGCTGCGGCAGACGGAGACGCTGAAGAGGGACTTCAGCAGCCTGATCGAGACGGTTCGCAGCACGACGCCCGCGGCGACGATCGTCGTGTCAGGACCTCTGCCCACATATCGACGAGGACACAAAAGGTTCAGTAGACTTTTTGCTTTAAATGAATGGTTGTTGTCATGGTGTAAAGAACAGAAACTGCTATTTGTTAACAACTGGAATCTTTTCTGGGAGCATCCTAGGCTGTTTCGCGCTGATGGATTACACCCCAGCAGAATCGGAGCGGAGCTGCTCTCTGACAACATCTCATTTCGCTCCTTGTGACTAGTAAGGAGCAGTTATTGTAAATGAAATTATCACAGATAATAGTTTTGATGTACTCTGCTTGACTGAAACCTGGCTAAAACCAAATGATTATTTTGGTCTAAATGAGTCTACTCCACCAAACTACTGTTATAAGCATGAGCCCCGTCAGACTGGTCGTGGCGGAGGTGTTGCAACAATATATAATTATATTTTCAATGTTACCCAGAAAACAAGATACAGGTTTAACTCTTTTGAAATACTTCTGCTAAATGTTACACTGTCAGACATGCAAAAGAAATCTAGTGTATCTCTTGCTCTGGCTACTGTGTATAGACCACCAGGGCCGTATACAGAATTCCTAAAAGAATTTGCAGATTTCCTCTCAGACCTTCTAGTTACAGTTGATAAGGCGCTAACCATGGGAGATTTTAATATTCATGTTGATAATGCAAATGATACATTAGGACTTGAGTTTACTGACCTAATAAACTCCTTTGGAGTCAAGCAAAATGTCACCGGGCCCACTCATCGTTTTAATCATACACTAGATTTAATTATATCGCATGGAATCGATCTTACTGCTATAGATATTGTACCTCAAAGTGATGATATTACAGACCATTTCCTTGTATCGTGCATGCTGCGTATAACTGATATTAACTATATGTCTCAGCGATACCGTCTGGGCAGAACTAATGTTCCAGCCACCAAAGAAAGATTTGCAAATAACCTGCCTGATCTATCTCAACTGCAATTTGTACCCAAAAATACGCATGATTTAGACGAAATTACTGACAACATGGGCACTATTTTCTCTAATACATTAGAAGCTGTTGCCCCCATCAAATTGAAAAAGGTTAGAGAAAAACGTACTGTACCATGGTATAACAGTAATACTCACTCTCTCAAGAAAGTAACTCGTAGTCTTGAACGCAAATGGAGAAAAATTAACTTAGAAGTTTTTAGAATTGCATGGAAAAACAGTATTTCCAGCTATAGACAGGCTCTAAAAACTGCTAGGGCAGAGCATATACACAAACTCATTGAAAATAACCAAAACAATCCAAGGTTTTTATTTAGCACAGTGGCTAGGTTAACAAATTACCAGATGCCACCTGATTCAAATATTCCACCAACGTTAAATAGTAATGACTTTATGAATTTCTTCACAGATAAAATAGATAACATTAGAAATACAATAGCGAATGTAGATTCTACAGCATCTAACACTTCAGTTTCATCCATTGCACCCAAAGATAAACTGCAGTGCTTTATCACCATAGGACAGGAAGAGCTAAATAAACTTATCACTGTATCTAAACCAACAACATGTTTATTAGATCCGGTACCCACTAAATTACTGAAAGAGCTGTTACCTGTAGCCGAAGAACCGCTTCTCAATATCATTAACTCGTTGTTATCTTTAGGTCACGTCCCAAAACCATTCAAGCTGGCAGTTATCAAGCCTCTTATTAAGAAACCAAAACTAGATCCTAGTGTACTGGCAAATTATAGGCCTATTTCAAATCTTCCACTGGGCCTATTTCAAATCTTCCATTTATGTCTAAAATTTTAGAAAAAGTTGTGTCTGCTCAATTGAGCACCTTCCTGCATAAAAATGATCTGTATGAAGAATTTCAGTCAGGTTTTAGGCCCCACCATAGCACAGAAACTGCACTTGTTAAAATTACAAATGACCTGCTCCTTGCAATGCACTTCTAGGTGGTTGTCCTGCTTCGTCAATAAACAAGCTACAGGTAGTCCAAAATGCAGCAGCTAGAGTCCTTACGAGGTCAAGAAAATATGATCATATTACCCCAATTTTACAGTCTCTACACTGGCTACCTATTAAGTTCCGTATCAGTTACAAATTATCATTACTTACCTATAAGGCGCTAAATGGTCTGGATCCAGAACACCTGAGAAGAGATGATGCTGACCCTCAGAGGACCCCAGATGATGCTAACCCTGAATCAACAAACAGAACTAACAATTATTGCTACATGTACAGTATTGTTCAAAATAATAGCAGTACAATGTGACTAACCAGAATAATCAAGGTTTTTAGTATATTTTTTATTGCTACGTGGCAAACAAGTTACCAGTAGGTTCAGTAGATTGTCAGAAAACAAACAAGACCCAGCATTCATGATATGCACGCTCTTAAGGCTGTGCAATTGGGCAATTAGTTGAAAGGGGTGTGTTCAAAAAAATAGCAGTGTCTACCTTTGACTGTACAAACTCAAAACTATTTTGTACAAACATTTTTTTTTTCTGGGATTTAGCAATCCTGTGAATCACTAAACTAATATTTAGTTGTATGACCACAGTTTTTTAAAACTGCTTGACATCTGTGTGGCATGGAGTCAACCAACTTGTGGCACCTCTCAGCTGTTATTCCACTCCATGATTCTTTAACAACATTCCACAATTCATTCACATTTCTTGGTTTTGCTTCAGAAACAGCATTTTTGATATCACCCCACAAGTTCTCAATTGGATTAAGGTCTGGAGATTGGGCTGGCCACTCCATAACATTAATTTTGTTGGTTTGGAACCAAGACTTTGCCTGTTTACTAGTGTGTTTTGGGTCATTGTCTTGTTGAAACAACCATTTCAAGGGCATGTCCTCTTCAGCATAGGGCAACATGACCTCTTCAAGTATTTTAACATATGCAAACTGATCCATGATCCCTGGTATGCGATAAATAGGCCCAACACCATAGTAGGAGAAACATGCCCATATCATGATGCTTGCACCTCCATGCTTCACTGTCTTCACTGTGTACTGTGGCTTGAATTCAGAGTTTGGGGGTCGTCTCACAAACTGCCTGTGGCCCTTGGACCCAAAAAGAACAATTTTACTCTCATCATTCCACAAAATGTTCCTCCATTTCTCTTTAGGCCAGTTGATGTGTTCTTTGGCAAATTGTAACCTCTTCTGCACATGCCTTTTTTTTAACAGAGGGACTTTGCGGGGGATTCTTGAAAATAGATTAGCTTCACACAGACGTCTTCTAACTGTCACAGTACTTACAGGTAACTCCAGACTGTCTTTGATCATCCTGGAGGTGATCATTGGCTGAGCCTTTGCCATTCTGGTTATTCTTCTATCCATTTTGATGGTTGTCTTCCGTTTTCTTCCACGTCTCTCTGGTTTTGCTCTCCATTTTAAGGCATTGGAGATCATTTTAGCTGAACAGCCTATCATTTTTTGCACCTCTTTATAGGTTTTCCCCTCTCTAATCAACTTTTTAATCAAAGTACGCTGTTCTTCTGAACAATGTCTTGAACGACCCATTTTCCTCAGCTTTCAAATGCATGTTCAACAAGTGTTGGCTTCATCCTTAAATAGGGGCCACCTGATTCACACCTGTTTCTTCACAAAATTGATGACCTCAGTGATTGAATGCCACACTGCTATTTTTTTGAACACACCCCTTTCAACTAATTCAACTAATTGCCCAATTGCACAGCCTTAAGAGCGTGCATATCATGAATGCTGGGTCTCATTTGTTTTCTGAAAATCTACTGAACCTACTGGTAACTTGTTTGCCACGTAGCAATAAAAAAATATACGAAAAACCTTGATTATTCTGGTTAGTCACATTGTACTGCTATTATTTTGAACAATACTGTATGACTGCATCATATAATAACTATTAATTAATAATAATATTGATAGTTCATTGTCTAGCTGACTATGTCTTGCATTATTATTCTTTTTTTTTTTCTAAAATCCTGTCAAACGTGCACAAACTACTAGCTACTACTAAATATTGTAGAAACATAATTTTCTGTAAAGTTGCTTTGTAACGATTTGTATTGTAAAAAGCGCTATACAAATAAACTTGAATTGAATTGAATTAATGAAATCAGAAAGCTTATGAAGAAGAGATATCTGGCTCTGAAAAAATCATTATGCTCAAAAATGAATACTGATTTGTTAACCTACAAAAGTCTAAGAAATAAAGTGGTGTTAGAACTACGTAAAGCAAAAGTTTCATATTATACTCAACTTATAGGTAATGCTAAAGGCAATAATATTTCCATTTGGAGACACTTAAACAATCTGACTAATAAACCAAATAAACGGGATCAAGGAACTTAACATAAATGGAAAGAACATAAATAATAACGCCGTTATGGCTAATGAATTAAATTCATATTTTGTGCAATCAGTAGAAGAACTAATAAAAGATTTTAAGTCTAAAGACTTCAGTTATACAACTGCAGTGACTTCTGTAGATTTATTTTATATTACAGAGGTTCCGGAGACAAACATCTTAGAAATTATTAATAAATTGTCTAATTCCAAAACAAATGATTTATATATGATGAATAGTTGGTTTTTAAAAAAAATATGTAACAGTGTTAGTTAAACCTCTTACATATCTTGTCAATCTTGTCAATCAAGAACCTGTACATTTCCTTTAGGATGGAAAAAAGCAGTAATTGTTCCAGTATTTAAATCAGGAAGTCAGGACTCTATGTGTAACTATCGTCCCATATCTATTTTACCTATTTTATCTAAAGTTATTGAGAAAGTTGTAGCAGCACAAATGGTTGATCACTTAGAAGCCAATCAGTTCCTCCACCCACAGCAGTTTGGTTTTAGATCAGGTTATTCCACTGAAATTGCAAACTGCTGTTTTATTGAAAATGTGAAGAAATCACTGGATAGGGGTGATGTGGTGGGAGCTGTTTTCCTTGACCTTAAAAAGGCATTTGATACAATCAACCATAGTTTACTTTTAACTAAAATGTCATTGTGGCGAGTGGGGCGGGGCCGAGAGGCGTGGGAACGAGGAGTGAGGCCAGGTGTAGTGATTGAAGATGAGCTACACCTGCGCCCCACCGCCAGTATTGAGTCCCACGTAGGAGATGGAAGGATATAAAACTGGAGTGACGACCGTGAAGGACGAGAGAGGACCAGGCCTGGGACATTATTTTATGTTTGCTTTTTATTTGCGCGCACCAGTCATCCCCGAGGGGCTGGTGCGCTGTTTTGTATTTATTTTGTGATTAATAAAATGCCTTTTGATTGTGCGCCGGTTCCCGCCTCCTTCTTCCCGATGAGTATGGAGATCGATATCGTTACAGTCATCTTTTAATTTTTCTACTAATTAGAATAGGACGTGCTTGGTCCTTTGTTGTTCAGTCTTTTTATTAATGACCTATCATTACACTGTTCAGGTGCCAGTTTCCAGCTTTATCCAGATGATGCAGTTCTTTATGCACCCGCTAAGTCACCAGAGTTGGCTGCTGATGTACTCTCTGCATGTATGGCTGATGTCGGACAGTGGCTCAATCAAAATCAGTTGGTGCTAAATTTTACAAATACAGTCTCTATGTGTTTTTCTATTAAGAAACTTGATCTAAATAAAAGATTTAAAATTAACTTGCAAAATGAAAAAAAATTCAATCTGTAACAGAATTCACATACCTTGGATTGGTTATAGATCCTCAACTTAATTTTAATAAACATATCAAGAAAATCTCTAAAACAATACAAAGAAATCTCAACTGTTTTAAATTAATCAGACACTATATACCAAATCAGGCAGCCTTACTGTACATGCATGCTATGGTGTTTTCACATATTTCATACTGCATGACAGTTTGGGGGCAAGCATCTCCGTCTGCAACAAAACACATTGGTTCACTTTACAATCGAGCAATAAAAATTATGGATAAAAAGCCAATCCGCTATCATCACTGTTACATACTGGAGAAATATAAAATATTAAGCTTTTAAAGCTTTAGTAATTTATGTTTCCTAAAATTAATCTTCAAGTGTATTGATAATTTAGCACCTGAGCCTTTTGAAATACAGAACAACCAAAGAGTTACTAGAACTAGTACAAATCATAATTGTACAATACCATACTGTAGGACAAGCTTTGCACAGACTGCCTTTTCTGTTAAGAGCTGTAGGCTATGGAATGCATTACCATCTGATATTAAGGCCATATCTGACTTCAAAAAGTTCACTTCCAGGATTAAGCTTTGCCTAAAGACAAATGAAAATTGTATACATTTTTAATTGTTGTTATAATTGTGTATGATTATGTATGTGTGTGTGTGTATGTGTATGTGTATATGTGTATATCTATATATACATAGTTTTGTAGTATTTCTTGTTTGTATGTATGTATTTGTTTTATAATGTTCTTAGAAATGCCCAACCAGGGACATGAGTTGAAAATTAGCACTAGCTATAATCTCTATATGCTGCACATCAGTTACAGGCTTTGTATTGTAACTATGTTTGCTTGTATTGTCCCTGTTAAATAAACTTTAAATAAATAAATAAATAGAATGGAGAAAAAAACCTTGGGAGAAACCAGGCTCAGTTGGGGAACCAGTTCTCCTCTGACCAGACGAAACCAGCAGTTCAGTTCCAGGCTGCAGCAAAGTCAGATTGTGCAGAAGAATCATCTGTTTCCTGTGGTCTTGTCCTGGTGCTCCTCTGATACAAGGTCTTTACAGGGGATCTGTATCTGGGGCTCTAGTTGTCCTGGTCTACACTGTCTTTCAGGGCAGTAGAGGTCCTTTCCAGGTGCTGATCTACCATCTGGTCTGGATACGTACTGGATCCGGGTGACTGTAGTGACCCTCTGATCTGGATACAGACTGGATCTGATGGCTATGGTGACCTCGGAATGAGAGAGAAACAGACTAATATTAGGGTAGCACTTTATTTTACAGTCCTGTTCCTCATGTACATACTATGTACTTATTATAGTAATTACAATAACTATGTAATAACTAGGTACTAACCCTGAACCTACCCCTAAACCTAACCCTACCCCATGTAGTTACCTTGTGTTACCAGAACTTTCTTAGATAAATACACTGTAAGTACACTATAAGTACATCTTAGTACACGTACTGTAAAATAAAGTGCAACCAATATTAGTGTAGATGTCATTCTTCTAATGATGTAGCAAGTACATCGGGTGTTATGTGAAGTGTTCCCGGTTCCAGTTTACCTAATTAATGCAGCCTTAAAATCCTAAAAATAATGGATTTGGATATTAAAAGCATATTAGTATGTATTAGTATTAGCCAGGTTAAAGAGATGGGTCTTTAATCTAGATTTAAACTGCAAGAGTGTGTCTGCCTCCCGAACAATGTTAGGTAGGTTATTCCAGAGTTTAGGCGCCAAACAGGAAAAGGATCTGCCGCCCGCAGTTGATTTTGATATTCTAAGTATTATCAAATGTGTAAAACCATGTGTCAAATGTGTAAAACCATGTGAATAACCACGTGTAAACAAATATATAACCTAATAAGTTACACTTAAGGCGAATTGAATGTTAAAATGTATTTCAAATATAAAGTTAATATATTATTACCCATTGTATTCTTAGTAAATTAATACATTTTATAATTTAAAAGTTCAGTTTAGAAGTATCGTATCGGTAACGATATCGAAAATACTGGCCATTAAAAGTATCGGTATCGTATCAAAAGCAAAATATGTAGTATAGCCTATTCCTATCACATAGACCATTTTCACAAAATTGGGTTAAAACAAATACGAGCATAGTCGAGGATGCATTTATGTGCGTGACTTTGTTTTAATTAATAAATATATATATATATATATATATATATATATATATATATATATATATATATATATATATGCTATTAGTCATCTCTCAATAGAGCTCTAATGGAATTGCTGATAGAATACAAATGGAATGAATGTAAAATCAAATCTGCATGGACGAAAGAAACTCTTACATTTCTTATTTAGCCTTTTGCAGAAGGTTCTCTAGGTGAATGTCAGGTGCTCTCTGCCCCCGTCCAGATGCGTGGCCACCATGTGTGCAGGATGATTGATGATGGACCCCGGATGAGGAGCTCTCTGCAGCACTGGAAACACACTTCCCAAGCCTGCTCCTCATTGATTGACTGCACATAAGACTCCAGCACCTCCTCCAGAGACTGCTCCCTTATCTTAGCTCTCTCTGTGGGAGAGGAGACCTTTGCATCTGTGTCCTTGGCGCTTCTGTTCGCTGATCTGGCCATCTCTACAATGTCCTCAGGACCCTCTCGGGTCTTTCTAGGAATGCAATGATGAACTTGCGGGTCATTTCGGGAATGAAGCGTCTGCAGTCTGCAGTAACGTAAGCGAAGGGCAAAGGAGCGGAGGCGTCGCAATTGTAGCAGAAGGCAGAGCGTAAGAAAACTAACTTCATTACCATTATACTGACGTATGTTGTATGATGAATCTTCGCATCGGTCAAGTTTTCTTCATCATGTCTGAATGGGGGTCATATCCTGCATCTTCTGCAAAAAGCTCTCCCACATACTGGACCAATGAAACAGATGAGCTGAACTTGCAGGGGAACTAGACATAATTTAGACATAATTTAACATCATTCAGCACATTCTGGTCAAAATCACTGTGTGGGTGCATCTCAAATGTCAGATGTTGTTGTGGTTGCTTCTGTTTAAAAATTTTATAAATATAAATATATATATATAGTAACAAAGGGACTCGATAACGGGTTCCGGTGATCAGTACGCAGGTGAGGGGGTGCACTGTGATTGGCTGGTTGGAGAGCTTTACCGATTTTGACACATATACTGTATATACTAGTATTAATTCCTCATTGTCATTAGGATATGTCCCCAAAACCTTCAAACTGGCTCTTATTAAGCCTCTCATAAAAAAAACACAACTTGACCCCAAAGAACTTCTTAATTATAGACCAATCTCGAATCTCCCTTTTCTGTCCAAGATACTAGAAAAGGTGGTATCCTCACAATTATATTCCTTCTTAGAGAAAAATGGTATATGTGAGGATTTCCAGTCAGGATTTAGACCGTATCATAGTACTGAGACTGCTCTCCTTAGACTTACAAATGATCTGCTCTCATCTGATCGTGGGTGTATCTCTCTATTAGTTTTATTGGATCTTAGTGCTGCGTTTGACACAATTGACCACAGCATTCTTTTGCATAGACTTGAACACTTTGTTGGCATCAGTGGAAGTGCATTAGCATGGTTTAAATCGTACTTATATGACCGCCATCAGTTCGTAGCAGTGAATGAAGATGTATCATATCGATCACAAGTGCAGTATGGAGTACCTCAAGGCTCAGTACTAGGGCCGCTACTCTTCACGCTTTATATGTTACCCTTGGGAGTTATCATCAGGAAACATTGTTTTAGCTTTCACTGTTATGCTGATGATACTCAGCTCTATATTTCCTCGCGGCCCGGTGAAACACACCAATTTGAAAAACTAATGGAATGCATAGTCGATATAAAAAATTGGATGAGGAGTAATTTCTTACTGCTAAATTCAGAAAAAACAGAGGTGTTAATTATAGGGCCTAATAAGATCCTTAATTAATTATTATATCCTTAGTTAATTATAAGATCCTTTTCCTATTTGGCGCCTAAACTCTGGAATAACCTACCTAACATTGTTCGGGAGGCAGACACACTCTTGCAGTTTAAATCTAGATTAAAGACCCATCTCTTTAACCTGGCTTACACATAACATACTAATATGCTTTTGATATCCAAATCCGTTAAAGGATTTTTAGGCTGCATTAATTAGGTAAACCGGAACCGGAAACACTTCACATAACACCCTATTTACTTGCTACATAATTAGAAGAATGGCATCTACGCTAATATTTGTCTGTTTCTCTCTTGTTCCGAGGTCACCGTGGCCACCAGATCCAGCCTGTATCCAGATCAGAGGGTCACTGCAGTCGCCCGGATCCAGTACGTATCCAGACCAGATGGTGGATCAGCACCTAGAAAGGACCTCTACTGCCCTGAAAGACAGCGAAGACCAGGACAACTAGAGCCCCAGATACAGATCCCCTGTAAAGACCTTGTCTCAGAGGAGCACCAGGACAAGACCACAGGAAACAGATGATTCTTCTGCACAATCTGACTTTGCTGCAGCCTGGAACTGAACTACTGGTTTCGTCTGGTCAGAGGAGAACTGGCCCCCCAAATGAGCCTGGTTTCTCCCAAGGTTTTTTTTTCTCCTTTCTGTCACTGATGGAGTTTCGGTTCCTTGCCGCTGTTGCCTCTGGCTTGCTTAGTTGGGGTCACTTCATCTACAGCGATATCATTGACTTGATTGCAAATAAATGCACAGACACTATTTAATCTGAACAGAGATGACATACCTGAATTTAGTGATGAACTGCCTTAACTATCATTTTGCATTATTGAGAGACCGTTTTCCAAATGAATGTTGTTCAGTGCTTTGACGCAATGTATTTTGTTTAAAGCACTATATAAATAAAGGTGATTGATTGATTGATTGATATACATATATAATTGAAAAGATTTATCCGTTTTTGCAAATTAACTCTTCATTCATATATATACACATACACACACCCACACACACACACACACACACACAGTGCCATGAAAAGGTTTTTGCCCACTTTCTGTTTTTTTAATTTTGTGTATTTGCCACACTTAAAAGATTCAGATCATCAAACAATTGTTTATATTACACAAAGATAACCCAAGTAAATACAAAATACAGTTTTTAAATGACGATTTAATTTATTAAGAAAAAAAGCTGTCTAAACCTGCCTGGCACTACGTGAAAAAGTAATTGCCCCATAAATCTAATAACTGGTTGTGCCACCCTTTGCAGCAACAACTGCAATCAAGCGTTTGGCAATGAGTCTTTCACATCGCTGTAGAGGAATATTGGCCCTCTCTTCTTTGCAGAATTGTTTTAATTAAGCCACATTGGAGGGTTTTCCGGCATGAATGGACTGTTTAAGGTCATGCCACTGCATCTCAATCAGATTTAAGTCCGGACTTTTAAATTGGCTACTTCAAAACCTTAATGTTGTTTTTCTTGAGCCATTCGAAGGTGGACTTGTTGGTGTGTTTGGGATCACTGTCCTGCTGCATAACCCAAGTGCGGTCACAAACTGACAACCATCACACTACCACCATGTTTGACTGCTGGTATGATGTTCTTTTAATGATATGCTTTGTTGGTTTTACACCAGATGTAATGGGACGCACACCTTCCAAAACGTTAAACCTTTGTTGCATCAGTCAACAGAATATTTGCCCAAAAGTCTTGGGGATAATCTTGCCTTGGAACTCTCCCATGGAAATATCTTTCTCATTGTTTAATCATGAACACTGACCTTAAGGAAGAAAGTGAGGCCTGCAGTTCTTTGGTTTAGTATGTTGTATTGGGTTCTGGGTTCTTTTTTAATGACCTCCTGGATGAATCATCGTTGTGCTCTTGGAATAATTTTGATAGGCCACCCACTCCTGGGAAAGTTCATCACTGTTCCAGGTTTTCTCCATTTGTGGATAATGTCTCTGACCATGGTTCGCTGGAGTCCCAAAGCCTTAGAAATGGCTTTACAACCCTTTCAAGACGGATACATGTTAACTATTGTCATCTGTTTGAATTTCTTTAGCTCGCGCCATGATGTGTTGCTCTTTAAGCATGCTTCACTTTGTCAGACAGGTTCTATTTAAGTGAATTCTTGATTAAACAGGTCAGACAGTAATCAGGCCTTGGTGTGGCTAGTGGAATTTAACTCCGCTTTCTAAAATAATGTGGTTAATGTGGTTTTCTCCATTCTGTCAATGATCTAGTTTTGGTTCCTTGTCGCTGTCGCATCTGGCTTGCTTAGCTGGGGACACTTCATTTTCAGCGATATTGTCGACTTGATTGCAAATGATTGCACAGATACTATTTAAACTGAACTGAGCTGGATGACATCAAGTCAAGTCAAGTCAAGTCAAGTCACCTTTATTTATATAGTGCTTTAAACAAAACACATTGCATCAAAGCAACTGAACAACATTCATTAGGAAAACAGTGTTTCAATAATGCAAAATGATAGTTAAAGTCAGTTCATCATTAAAATCACTGATGTCATCTCTGTTCAGTTAAACAGTGTCTGTGCATTTATTTGCAATCAAGTCAACGATATCGCTATAGATGAAGTGACCCCAACTAAGCAAGCCAGAGGTGACAGCGGCAAGGAATGGAGAAAAAAACCTTGGGGGAAACCAGGCTCAGTTGGGGGGGCAGTTCTCCTCTGACCAGACGAAACCAGTAGTTTAATTCCAGGCTGCAGCAAAGTCAGATTGTGCAGAAGAATCATCCTTTTACTGTGGTCTTGTTCCAGAGTTCCAGAGTTTAGGCACCAAATAGGAAAAGGATCTGCCGCCCTCAGTTGATTTTGATATTCTAGGTATTATCAAATTGCCTGAATTTTGAGAACGTATAGCGCACGTAGAGGATTATAATATAAAAGGAGCTCATTCAAATACTGAGGTGCTAAACCATTCAGGGCTTTATAAGTAATAAGCAATATTTTAAAATCTATACAATGTTTGATAGGGAGCCAGTGCAGTGTTGACAGGACAGGGCTAATATGGTCATTCTTCCTGGTTCTAGTAAGAACTCTTGCTGCTGCACTTTGGACTAGCTGTAGTTTGTTTACTAAGCGTGAAGAACAACAACCCAATAAAGCATTACAATAATCTAACCTTGAGGTCATAAATGCATGGATTAACATTTCTGCATTTGACCATAATTTAGATATATTTTTGAGATGGAAAAATGCAGTTTTACAAATGCTAGAAACGTGGCTTTCTAAGGAAAGATTGCGATCAAATAGAACACCTAGGTTCCTAACTGATGACGAAGAATTGACAGAGCAACCATCAAGTCTTAGACAGTGTTCTAGGTTATTACAAGCAGAGTTTTTAGATCCTATAATTAACACCTCAAATTTTCAGAATTTAGCTGTAAGAAATAACTTGTCATCCAGTTTTTTATATCGACTATGCATTCCATTAGTTTTTCAAATTGGTGTGTTTCACCGGGCCTTGAAGAAATATAGAGCTAAGTATCATCAGCATAACAGTGAAAACTAACACCATGTTTCCTGATGATATCTCCCAAGGGTAGAATATAAAGCGTGAAGAGTAGTGGCCCTAGTACTGAGCCTTGAGGTACTCCATACTGCACTTGTGATCGATATGATACATCTTCATTCACTGTTACGAACTGATGGCGGTCATATAAGTACGATTTAAACCATGCTAATGCACTTCCATTAATGCCAACAAAGTGTTCAAGTCTATGCAAAAGAATGTTGTGGTCAATTGTGTCAAACGCAGCACTAAGATCCAATAAAACTAATAGAGAAATACACCCATGATCAGATAATAAGAGCAGATCATTTGTAACTCTAAGGACAGCAGTCTCAGTACTATGATATGGTCTAAATCCTGACTGGAAATCCTCACATATACAATTTTTCTCTAAGAAGGAATATAATTGTGAGGATACCATCTTTTGTAGTATCTTGGACAGAAAAGGGAGATTCAAGATTGGTCTATAATTAACTAGTTATTTGGGGTCAAGTTGTGTTTTTTTGATGAGAGGCTTAATAACAGCCAGTTTGAAGGTTTTGGGGACATATCCCTAATGACACTGAGGAATTAATAATAGTCAGAAGAGGATCTATGACTTCTGGAAGCACCTCTTTAGGAGCTTAGATGGTATAGGGTCTAACATACAAGTTGTTGGTTTATAAGATTTAACAAGTTTATACAATTCTTCCTCTCCTATAGTAGAGAATGAGTGGAACTGTTCCTCAGGGGGTCTATAGTTCCCCTATCTGATGTGATACTGTAGCTGACGACTGAATGGTTGCAATTTTATCTCTAAAAGTATCGATTTTAGAAGTAAAGTAGTTCATAAAGTCATTACTGCTGTGGTGTTGGGAAATGTCAACACTTGTTGAAGCTTTATTTTTCGTTAATTTAGCCACTGTACTGAATAAATACCTGGGGTTATGTTTGTTTTCTTCTAAAAGAGAAAAAAAGTAATCGGCTCTAGCAGTTTTTAATGCTTTTTTGTAGGATAGGTTACTTTCCCGCCAAGCAATACGAAATACCTCTTGTTTTGTTTTCCTCCAGCTGCGCTACATTTTTCAGGCTGCTCTCTTTAGGCTGCGAGTACGCTCATTATACCATGGTGTCAAACTGTTATCCTTTACCTTCCTTAAGCGTAAAGGAGCAACTGTATTTAAAGTGCTAGAAAAGAGAGAGTCCATAGTTTCTGTTACATCATAAGAGTTGTTCTGAGGTTTTTTGGATATGCTAAGGAATTTGGATACATCAGGAAGATAACTTAAAAAGCAGTCTTTTGTGGTAGAAGGGATGGTTCGTCCATGCTTGTAACAAGAAGTAGAATTTACAATTTTGGCTACATGAAGTTTGCACAGAACTAAATAATGATCTGAGATATCATCACTTGGCTGCATAATTTCAACACTATCAACATCAATTCCATGTGACAGTATTAAATCTAGAGTATGATTTCGACAATGAGTAGGTCCTGTAACGCGTTGTCTAACCCCAGTAACCCCAGAGTTCAGATTGTCTATAAATGCTGATCCCAATGCATCTTTTTCATTATCAACATGGATATTAAAATCACCAACTATTATAACTTTATCTGCAGCCAGAACTAACTCGGATGTAAAATAACCAAACTCTTTAAAAAAGTCTGTATGGTACATCACTGAATTAAATAATGAATTTTAGTTAAAAACTTCCTTTAACTAAAAGTTGAGTGTTTACTATTGTCCTTCTGCATTATTGACACACTATTTTTCTATTTAATACTGTAAAGTGCTTTGACACAATCTGTATTGTTAAAAGCACTATATAAATAAAGCTGACTTGACTAATCACAGTTCTTTCATGATTTAACAGGAGGGAGTGATTTCATTTTTTTTTTTTTTTTTTTTTTTTTTTACTGCATTTTGTATTTGAGGATCTGAATCTCTTAAGAGGGAAAAATAATGTAAAAAAAACACAGCAACGGAGCAAAAACCTTTTCATGGGCATGTACTAGTGCTGTCATTGATTTCATGATCACCAAAATAACAGTTTGTGTATACACAATCTATATTATATATTTCTTAAAAAGATTTATTGTGTGATGTTGGAAATACAGCCAGGGTGGTTTGTAAGACTAACAGAAATCATGGGTGAATTACAATCTGTGCATTAATTTATTGTGGTTATTTATACTCATGTATTACTTAGTATATCCCTTCAACACCCAATCCACTCCCATTTAATTATAATTTCTTAAAGGAAAAGATATGGAAAACATTTTATTTGAAAATAACTACTGCAAGTAGAGAGAATAACAATAACTTAAATCAAACGTTTAAAAGGGGCCTTTTTTTTAAACAGAGATGTACAACCACTGCTGTAACCTCAGGAGGGTGGTGTTGAGTAATTTATGATAATGATAGAACTTTAAAACTGCTGTTGGTACAGAGTTCCTTATACACTCTTAAAAATAGAGATTCCAAAAAGGTTCTTATGGTGATGCCAAAAAAGAACTTTTCTGGGTTCCAAAAATAAGCTTTCAGTGAAAGCTTTTCTTGCTGTGAAGAATGAGAACATTTGAAGGATCTGAAGAATCTTTTTCCACTATGCTGTAAATAAACCTTTTTTTTCATATTATTTTTGGAAAAGGTTCCATGGATGTAAAAGGTTCTTCATGGAACCGAAGACACACTTAAAGAACCTGAAATTTATAAGCGTGAGTCATTTTTGAGCAAACAAAATACTTTGTGATGACCTCACTGCTAAACAATGTAGAAGAAATGAAGAACTGTGGAATCTGTAGGAATAGGTCCAATTAATTGTAGATATATTACTTTACCTAATATATTTACATAGCCTTTAAAACATGAGAAACGTCTTGATTCTAAAACATCATTCCTGTCCAAAAAAATTGTCCTAAACCTATCCATAACTTAATCAAAGGGAAATGATAGATGAATAATGGTGTAGAAGCCTCTAAACCATTGTAAGCCTGAACATAACACTTATTCATCAAAGCATGACAAAAAAAAATGTCAATCTTGTTTAATGAACCATAAATACCTATTGCAACACTCTGTATTCAGTGTTGAATGTAACAGGGCCTAAGACTTAGGATATAGGAAGGACTGTCTATGCATCCCCACAGAAATGTAACTTGCAAGTGCCTTGGTAGAAAAGTGGAGCAACACATCACAGCAAGAACTGGAAAATCTAGAGCAGTTCATGGGGATGAGATGCACCATAGGACTTAAAGCAGCTGCTGGAAACACCACATGCTGACATTGATATTGATAAAACCTTCGCTTTATAAAGTAAACAAGTTTATAAAAATGCTAAATGATTTCTGTGAGGGTTAGAGTCACGTTATTATATTTATAACTAACTCCGTATTAACGATATTGGTCTTTTGTACAGAAATAAAAGCTTTTATTATTAAAACAGGGTTTTAATGATCAGTTGACAAAGAAAGTGTGTAAAGGTACCTAAACATTTTTTCTCCACATTGATCAGACTGGCAAATTTCGGAATGATGCATAATGGTGCAAACAATCAAAAGACCAACATTAATTATAAACCTATAGAGAAAACGTACTGAAGCCAAGTATAAATACTGACAAGCTAAAGGGGTACCATGGTTTCACTTCTAAAAGCTTATTCTCTTCCTGTATAGTTTGTATAACTTAATAGATTGTAATGGATGCATTATCAGACTTCTCTTCTGATCACAAGTCAACAAAATATATTTTCTAGTCACACAAGAGACTCTTGATCTTGTGCTACCTTTATTTTCATTTACACTTTAACTGATTTAAGACATGATGTGTTGAATATAAATCAATGTGATTCAAACATAATAAAACACTATAAAATACCAACATCCATTGAAATCAAACATTACCTCACAAAACGACAATACCTCAATTAGCATAACAAAAAGTAAATCAATTGTAAAATTGTTTACATTTGATCACATTAGGTTTCAAATGTCAGTGTATACAGAGAAATTCTAGAGAACAGGTACAAAGAATAATAAAAGCCATTTATGCAAAGGACAAACAAAGCAGTACCACAGAACTGCAAAACACAGACGTGCATCTGATATCCGGGTTTACCACAATCAAACAAGTCATAAAATCATAAAGCAGTGTCTGTACAACACTTTATCAACACTTCTTCAACATCGGTTAGTGACAGCCTAGCACATACGGCATAGAAAAATGTTAATTTGGCATCATAACTTTTTTTTTTTTTTTTTTACTCTAATCAATATATACATTTTCACTTTTAAAAGCCTTGAGCATGTTTTTTTTTTTATCACATTCAGTAAATATAAACAAATCTGCAGACCTCAAAAAAAAAAAAAAAAAAATCCTTTTCCTCTTCAAATTAATTCATTTTGAAAACATTTAAGTATTTAAATATTTAAGAGCATATAAACACACGAATAACATCATAATCGGTTTTCTCTCTCTCTAATGGATATAATCAGAACATTAACCTACCTGAAGCTGATTTTCTTCCAATTGCTTTAGCTAACACTGAACCTTTAAGAGTACTCTCTCTCACTCAAGCATTTTGGTACACAGACAAACTGTGATTTTAAAATGAGCATCTTCACTTTGCTTTCCAGCACAGTAACTAAACATCCTCAAAACAAGATAAATTCAGATTCTAAGTGAAAGTGTAAGACAGTCTCTTGAATCTGCATGTATTTTGTCTTGTAAAACAAGGGAGAAAATAAGGCAGTGCCACGTGTAACCATAACTGAGTGAAGAAGAGTTTTCCTTCTTTTGACCCGGTGTAATGCACAGGCTTCTCTCGATCTATAGACTGGCAGCAACAACTCTTTTGGCCCTTGTGTGTAATAAATAATAACGGCATAAACAATCTTTTCTCCAAGTAATAGAATTAACCAGAACTTTATATTGTTTAACGGTCTCCTAAATATCTTCATATTAAATCCAATATTAGGCTATTCCCATAACTTACATACTCAATCAATTGTATGTCATTGATTAAATGTTTTTACTTTGCATTTAGACCTGAATGCGCTGAAATCCTGCTTATAGGAGCTTTGTGGGAACTTTTTAGGCAATTAGATCCTGTCTTTTGTGTAAAATTTCTGCATTATTTTTGGCTTTTGTGCCCACATCTATCCACTTTTGGATGTGTCTTTCTTTGTTCAGTTAAGCAAAGTGCTTCACAGCAACTTGTAGCAAGGATTCAACTGATGGGCAACCAAAAAAAAAAAAGGCACATCCAATCGGAGTTGGTCCTTTTTTTTTTTTTTTTTGATTAAAGTCTAAATCCAGCGAGAACATGAACAACAACTGGTCTTAAGCTAACAAAACTAATAACACTTGACACAATGACATCTTAACATACAATCAATTATTAACTACTTCCTAGGTCTTGACCCCTGCTCCCGTGTCCCATGGTGTAAACTGCTCAAGCACATCCAGTCTGAGAGTTTTTGAGTGATCAGAAGTTCAGGTGTGTTTGGTTAGGTTTGAAGCCCGACTCTGCGGGACAGTGGATCTCCAGGAACTACTTTCTTCACAATGACATTGGTATTCAGCTTCATGCAGTGAGAGTCTCTGTAAATCCATGGAAAGCTGAATGGCATTACACAAACACGAGAAACACAGTCGAATTTTGTTATTGCAAAAATGTCGACATGTTTTTTTTGTTGTTGTGGGCGGAGCCTACCTGGTGGCAGAAAATTACAGTTTTTAATTAGCGGTCTATGAAAGCCATATAATTGAATAATAAAAAAGCAAATTTGAGTTTATATTTTAAAATGATGGCTTTATTCTCATATTTCCGTTGAGAGAAAAAAACCTTTTCCCATGAGCTTCTATGCCACAATTGTTTTTGTTCTCAGAATTTACAAACTCACTGTTGTTGAGTTGAATAGAGTTCAAACTAGGAGACTTAGTCCTGGTTTCACAGACAGGGCTCAGACTAAGCCAGGGTTAAGCCATGGTTCAATTAGGACATTTATGTATTTCTTTGTAAAATAGGCGCGCATATATATATATATATATATATAAACAAAAAAAACAAAAAACACACAAACCTTGGTTTTCATCTAGAGATATTTTAAGATCAGTCAGTACTAGTTTCTTTCAGTTGAAACCACTCAGATTTGCATTTTAGTATGGGTCTAGGCTTAAACATGTGAAACTGGAGGATAAACTTGCATTCCAATTCTGTGATCCAAAGGCACAACACTAAAAAAAAAAAAATGTGGTTGCACTTTATCTTACAATACATGCACCTTCATGTACCTAGAGTGCAAGTACCTAATAAAGTACTGGTAATCTAAATCTAAAGAAGGTTAGGGTTCGGTTCAGGGTTAATAATTATTGATATTACTATAATAAGTACATACCATGTACAGGAGAACCAGGACTGTAAAATAGAGTGCTACCTTTTTTCCCCTCCACTTGTTACCAGTGTTTTTCTGCCACCACAATGCGTAACTGTGACGTCTGCTCTGAACTGGTCAATCTGATTCAACCTGCATCCACAACATCAATTTGAAATGCAATGTTCTTTACACAAACTAAAAAACACCATAGTTTCTGTGTCAATACATCTTGAAGTTCATTATTGGACCATAATTTCTTCAAAAACAGCATCCAGTGTTAAAAGCTGTGCTAAGGAAGAGAACAGCGCTTTATTGCTCGAGTGTCCTGTTCTCTGCAGCTCAATGGCACACTCAAGTTCGATTGTCCTTTTGTATGAAGCGAACGAGAACAAATCCGAAGGGCAAATGCCACAGTTCTTATGTTTTCGATACTTTCGCGGTTGTGCTTTTCGAGGGTAGCCAGCTGAACCGATAGCGCTCTCGCGGGGCCATCACGTCTAAATTCAGCAGCTTCTGCTCTTTCTCACTGTCCACAGTCTTATATCCCAGCAGAGTCATGGCTCCTTTGCAGACCTTCTGGATGCGCTGGACCTTCTCAAACGGTAAGGTGGTTCGCCAAGCCAGGGAGACGTCCTCAGCATTTCGCGAGGTGATCTTGAAGGCCTCCTTCTTCGTTCCCTTGCCCTTCCCATGTGTGATACGGTAGATCCACTCCTGCAACTCTTCGGTCAGCTCCAAACCCACAAACTCATACATGGCTTCGATCTCAGACAGCGTGTTGCGCACTAGATCCTCATAACGGACCATCTTATAGCGCCCCCTTAGGAAATCAGGTGGCTTTAACGTGGCGGTTTCATAAATTCGCACATGGCTGCGACAAATCTCCTGCAGGACCTGATAAGATTTATCCTTTTCCGGGACATTAGCCTGCTCCAGGACTATAGCACTGTCTTTGAGCAGGGCTTTGACCGACTGCTCGCGGGAACGAAGTACCGCTCGAGGATCACGAACCAGATGGATGATGCGCAGATCCAAACTCGGGTCGCGCAATAGTGGATACAGTGACTCCAACTCGAAGAAACGCACCTCTTTTAGCACCACATGGCTGTAAGTCCGACACGCAGCCTCGGCAAGCTTCAAACCTTGCGTGTCACAGTGCAGCTTGCAGTCTTGCTCTTTGCTAATCTCGTCGCGTGCCGTGAGAAAACAAGCGGGCGGCGAGCAGAGCGCGCGGCTGTGGCTCCACATGAAGAGGTTGGAGACGTTGCGCGGCTGGGGCATGTAAGCGTCCATCACCGACATGTCACATTGAAAGATGCTGCGAATCATATCGCGCACCGCCATCCGCATGCTGCGTGCGCCGGCCTTCTGGATAGACGTCCACACGTGCCAGCCGGGCTCCATCAGGTAAAAGACATCCGGATGCTGGTTGAACACCTGGCCCAGGAACGAGGAGCCGGATCTCCATGAGGACAGCAGCAGCACATGCACCTTGCCCTCGGACGCAGCCGTGTTTGGAGACGGTGGACGGCTGTACCATCCATACAGAAGCACCACTGCAGCCGCCTGGATTAACACCAGACTCAGCACGGTGGGCTTCGACACTCTCCACCGCAGCATACTGTCTGCTTTATTCACCTGCGGAGCAAGCACAGGCATACTTTAATGCCCTAAAGCTTTAAACAATCTTATTCAAATAAAGGATTAGTTTTACTTAGTGAATTAAATAAATCACATCTAAAGTAAAGGTTTTTGTTTACATAATGTGTGTAATGTATATTTGTATTCTATTGTGTGTGTGTGTAGGCTATATTAGTAGTAGTAGTAGTAGTAGATTTCTTATTTAATGCCATGTCAGCATCTTAGGATATTTTCATGGCAAAAACCATTTATAAAATAGTTAAGAGTTGCAATACACTAGAACTTTTATAATTAATCTATGTAAAAGATCTTAAGCTTTTGGAAAAAAAAAGTAGACTAGCCTAAATAACTTCATATTTAGTCCTTCAGCAGATGCTTTTATCCAAAGTGACCTACAAATGAGGACAGAGGAAGCAATCAAAATCAACAAAAGAGCAATGATATGCAAGTGCTATGACAAGTCTCCGTGAGCTTAACACAGTACACATAAAAATATAAAAAGCAAATAGATAGAAAAAGAATAGACCAAGCTAGTGTTGGAGGACTTTTTTGCTTTGTATTCTGACCATCTCTTTTCTTTTAATTCTACAATAAATGAAGAGATTAGAGAAGCTAGTGCAAGTTTTTGTTTTTTTGTTTGTTTTTAGCAGAATTAGAATAGAGAGCGCTAGAGATAGAGGGTCATATAAATGTGTTTAATAAATGCGCCTATTCTAGAAAATGGCTGAGGACTTGGTTTAAGGTGCTCGGATTTAAGGTAGTTCCCTTCATAAGAGTTTTCTATATACACATTTAAAGCTGGATAGTCCAATGAAATGCCAGAAAGGGGAATCTTACAGAACATGTATTAACTAGGGTCTTCAACTTAAAGCAAACATGCACGAGTCAGTCTTGTGTGACCTATGCCACCTCTGCTAAATACCACTGATAGATTTAAAAGGGATTAAAAATCTGTTTGAAATTCCTGGATGCATTTCATGTAATTAATTATTTACATGTATCCCACCCTTCTCACCACTTATTTAATACATATTGATTAATAACAGGTCTGATCTCTGAGGGAGGAAGTTGACATGCGTTCACTTCCTGATTTGCAGCTGCATCAGTCGCTCGTTTCCTGAAAGCCCAACATGGCCTGGACCCCAGCGAACACTACAGAACGGATTCGGTGATGGGCCACTTTGGTTCAAATACAATCCATCGAAGGATGATCAGTTTTTAAAGAGCAAATTACTTAAAAGGCATGATTTGGAGTCAGTAAAATGAAGTACATATAAATTCATACACACACGTTGGTAAATTAAATACACTTCTATAATATAAATAGGTAATACTATTTTGATATTCCACTTTAGATTCTCCTAACAGTAAGAAACTACAGGTCTACTAGCAGTCATTAGTGTATTAGTAGACCGTCTGCTTAATATCTGATCACACTTTATTTGATTGGTCCACAACATACCGACAATGAGAAACTTTTGCAAGTATATGTTAACTTGGTCTAATAACCCGAAACAAGTTTTGATAGCTTAAACCTTATAAAGCCTGACATAATAAATAATAGAGAAATGTAATTTTTGGAAATGAAACTCTTTTTGGGACTGAATTTATTTGAATATCATATGTAATCCATCAGGCTTTTATGGCTCTCATAGTATGATATTGAAGAACGTGGAACTTATACTTGAGGGAAAAACCCTAAATTGTTTGCTGTGGATTTAATGGTACAAAATCTGTATTTTGGTGGGGGGGCACACATAAAGAAAGGCAACACAATGATAATTGAGAAGTGTACAATGATTTCTAAAAAGCCTTATGTACCATATTCTATACTTTTGTTAACAAACGTTATTTTTACATTTACTTTCTAAAAATCAGGACCTGTATTCACAAAACATCAAGTCTAAAAGTAGCTCATATCTCAAAAATAATGGGCTTGTGAATCCTAAATTTATGACTCCCAAAGTTTTCTCTCTAAAACGAGCTCCTGAATCTGTAAAAGGTTAGGAGTAGTGAAGAGGACTCCTAAGTCACGAAGACGAAACCACAAACTTTCCTAAGATTGCTGTTGCTGGTAATCTGCCTCTGGTCGCAAACATTTTAGAAACATTAGACAATAATGACCTTTTATAAAGGCATCGCCTTTGGTTTTGGAGGTTATCCCAACTTGTTTTCATTAATCAGCTCCGCAAGACATAACAGCTCTTGTATCCAGTTTGGATATCTTTTACGTTCGCATGTCTTACTCTCAGCCATGATTATTCACTGGGTTTATTAAAAGGATGTCTATATGCATATTCACAGTTTCTGAGCAGCACACATCTAAGATGCTGACAAGAACTAAACATAATTAGTGACACTTTTCCTGATTTTTTAAACCTTTTTGAATATGCAACATAATATCATGATTTGGCAGACTATCATTCAAGCACTGTGTGCGTAGTTACTGGGGGGGGGGGCATGGCCTAGTGGCTAGTGGGTTTGAGTCTCGGGCTGGCAATACCACAATTGAGGTGCCCTTGAGCAAGACACTGAACCCCCAACTGATCCCCGGGAGCCGCAGCATAAATGATGCCCACTGCTCCGTGTGTGTGTGTGTGTGTGTGTGTTCACGTTGGATGGGTTAAATCCAGAGCACAAATTCTGAGTATGGGTCATCATACTTGGCTGAATGTCACGTCACTGACATAATCCACCCTGCCCTTACTCTGAGCTTAAGATGTGTCTCTCTATTCCTCAGTAAAAGTTTGTCTCAGCAGTTAGAACAGGTTTTAAGAGAGAACTTCGTGACAAACTTTTACTGCTATTAAGAACTCTTAGTGGTAAGATAACATGTAATTTATTTATGCTGCGGCGGCCAGGGAGCAGTTGGGGGCACTTCAGTCGTGGTATTGCCGGCACAAGTTTCGAACTCACAGCCCTAGGGTTAGGAGTCAAACTCTCTAACCACTAGGCCACAACTCTGCTACTCTGTACTTGAAATGAAATATATATATATATATATATATATATATGGTATTTTTGTAAAGTCACTATTTAATTTCGACTTCCCTCCATGTATTTATTCATTTTATTTTATTTTTTTTGTAAAGTGAAAACTCTACTCTGCAAATTTACAGTTTTGCTTACATATTTGCATTCTGCCAGAACACAACCTGATGTTTTTCCATCAATCTTGATGCATGAGCTCGTAACGGTCACCTCACAACTGACATCGGACTCCAGATCATCAGTGGTTTCTAGATCCAGTACTGATGACGGGACGATACTTTCGTGCATCATAAGATGAATGACACTACACAGATGTGTGATCCATCTTAACACACAAACTGTTAAATATGTATTAAAATTGTGCATGTGTCAACTTTAACATCTCTTTTTGCAGTGTATGAAACACCTGTGAACAACTATAATAAAAAATGAGCCTGAATATCAAGGGAAGTTACTTTTAGTACTTCTGTAAATACCTGATCAAAGTTAGAAAGAAAAAAACCAAGAGCCAAATGGAAGTGCAAACTGATTTGGGAAGTAAATTAAAGCTCAATCAGAATCAGCTTTAATTAAAGCTAGATCAGTAACCCCTATTAGGTCAAATCTAAGAGATAAAACAGCCTACTAAAAGCAATGCTCAGTCACTTCATGTATTTATTTTGGCACACACTGACCATCAGACATGCAGTTCTCTCCCTTTCTCTCTCTCGTTAGATGTCCATGTGACAACACTAGGGTAGAATAATGATTTCCTTTGAGAAACGAGCTGTCTTACTACATCTAACCAGCAGATGACAGTCAATCTTCTATTAAAACTAGCGAAACCTTGAGGAAATCCAATAATAAAACGGGGGCTTGCTCCTCGACTCTTCCCAATTGAGCAAAAGATGATCTTGGTTTCAGCATTTCACACAGATCGCGTTATCCACATCAAATTAACAGGCCTATGACTGAACACTGCACGCACAGATATTAAATTAAATGCAAATGGAAAGGCATCGCACACTGTACCAAAGGAAAACTTCCCTCTGGAAACAACACAAACGAGCACAATGTCAATGCTACTGACCGCTCTCAAAACATGATGCTTTTAAACATTTCTAAAGCGACAGTTGATCAAAACTGGCATGTTAATCCAGTAATACCGGATTTCTTCCGTGAAACACAATAGCGTAACGTTTCGCAGAATTTATAATAGCGGTCCATCGGCTTGTAGGCTACTTTGTAAGTTTTCAGAGGCAATGCAATAGCTGTCTGAGGAAGAAACCATAACGATTATTTACTGAAACCGTTTTCGCTCTCATCGGTCATATTAAGTGTGGGTTGTTTCTCACATGAAGCCTTTCTATAGTTACAAAGCGTTGAATATATTGCACGACACACAGACACCAATTTAGAGTGTTTTACAAAAACAAAAATAGTACTAGTTTGACGCATCATGACGAGGGACTCGGTAATGACAGGATTTTCTTGGAGGACTGTCGCTTTAAGAGCGTTGCACACCTGACTCCCAGAAACAGGTGGGAAATATTGTGATAAAGGAGTAATATGATCAGAGTTCGTTTGTTTGTTAGTTACCCATCTGGTACCTAAACATTTGATTAAAAAAAAAAAAGTTGAAAACTTTTCTTTCCAAGGTCGAGATCCACACAATGTAAACCTAGCGAGACTGATAACTAATCACCGTCACGGGACTCCAGAAGCGCACCGTGATGCCCAACACACTGAACGCACTTATTCTGAGACATTAGACAAACCAACAATTCATCTTTTGAGCTACAAAATGCTTCTACAATACGAGTAGTTGAGTAATATTCTTGTTTGGTCCAAATCGCCGGAGAACACAAACGTGTTATATTAGTCTTCCACTGAGATAAACGAGGCTCGGCTGCTTCATCTTCACAACCATCCTCTTAAAGGACTTCTCGGGAAAAGTCTCCCACACACACTCCAGTCACAAACAGATCATTTTAAGAGTCACCCCACAAATACATATATTAATGTGATACTGTATGTCTATAGCATAAGCTGTATATTATTAATTCGTGCCTTACCTTCTGCTCAGCAATGCGCTCGCATTCAGGGATGAAAGGTTTCTGCTGTAAAACTGGATGTGAAAAAAGCTGAGACGTGGCCTTTAAGAGTGATTGGCAGGCGGTGGGCGGGGCTACCAGTGAGCAGCCTTCTGCAAGATGACCCCAAGAAGGACTTCTCGGAGTGGACGCTTTGTCTATTCCTTTGTGTTAGGAATAATAGCAAGCTCAATGTAACTAACTTCTGTATATTAAAAAATACACATTGTTATCCAGCTAACCTAGCTTTATCCAAGTTTTCCTAAAAAATGGATATACACCAATTAAATCCATGTATGATACAAATGTAAATTCACTGATTCTGAAAGAGCTTCATAAGGCATTATGCTTTCACAACACGGATAAATGAACAGGAAAACATTACATCTGCATCCTGTCCACTGTGCCAAACTTCCTGTGCTTGATCTCATTGGTGGACGTGGAGGAGAATACAACAGCTAGCACAGAGATTATCAGATAAACAACATTTGTGAAGGTCTATCTGTGGAGCCAACTGAGACGAAGACAAGAGAAACATAAGAAAACAGTAGAAGACAGTAATCTTCCAGAGGATGTTTATCACATTATTTATTGTCAAACGGCAACGTTAAATATCCAAACTCAAAGCAGGTAGCAGAACACCATACTAATATTGTAAAATATAAGTGACAGACAGCACTGATTAGACATCAAGCATAATAATGCAACTTTGTTGATGAGTATTATGCATTGATGAGCTGTTATTCATTCTCCAAGAGGAATCAGAAACGCATAAAAAATGTCACCTCAAGGACTTTTCATTCTTGTGTATTTGAAACAATCAGCATGTAGTCTTTAACGTCATCATATACAATCAGAGTTCACCACACGCTTTGTTTGAGGTTTTGGCTTGAAATATTTATTCTATTAGTCTTTAAACAAAGCAAATAATAGTTTGCGACACATACGGCAGAACTCCTTTAAAGAAGTCCTTTAAAACCAGAAAAACCAGTGACTCCACAAGAATCCTGGTGGGAATTCCTTATGAATGCACTTGAACTGAACAAAGATAACTATGTATATAGAAACAAACATTAGCAAACTCTAGTCCTCAACAACAAATGAAGGTAATGAAAAGAAGAAAAAACTTTCAGGAGCTGTGCTGTTTAAACGGTAATACTGTGGTGGTTGGTAAAACCTGGTTTTGAAAGACGAATGTTTGAATGCGCTGGAAAACCCAAAGAAAGATGAGCAGGACGCTGACATACTGAATCCAGGCAAACTTCATCGTTTCCCAGAAGCCCGGCAGATAGGTAGAAAAACCAGTCAAGGAAATTAAACCGGAGTTGATCAAATCCAACATGAGTGGATCTCTAGGAATGCACAGAAGTCAGGAAGTGAGATCTGCAACTCAAAGTCATTCATGTGTCCAATATGTGCTTATGAGGGACTAAACTGAAAAGCATACAATTTCCTGTCATGTGTTTTAAAGCAAAATAATGCAATGCGAAAGAAACGTTTTCCCCCTTTTTCTGGTATCAGGATTGTAGACCAGATGGTTGATGTTAGTAACCAGGCATGAATCATAAAAAACGTGCACTATATACCCTGAAATAGAGAATCTTTTATAGACAAGGGATTGTTTGTAAACAAATATTGCTACTTACTATGCAATCATATAATAATTGCTGTTAATAGAGTTCCTCGTCTGGTTGACTATGTCTTGTATTCATTTTTCTGAAAATTCCTGTCATTTGCACATAAACTGATCACCACTTATAAGCCACTACTAAATATTGTAGAAACATAATTTTCTGTAAAGTTGCTTTGCAATGATTTGTGTCGTAAAAAGCGCAATACAAATAAATTTGAATTTAATTGAATTATTAAGACAAAAAATATAATTTAATCACCCTTGTGTTCAGATCACTTTTAGAGATTATTTTAACATGCTTATTTATCACCAGTGTTGGAAAACATTGTACGGTTGTTTATTTTTCAGGATTCTCTATTGATAAATAAAGGTAAAAAGAACAGCATTTATTTGAAATCCAATTTTTTAAAATAATATACACTTCTATTAAAAAGTTTGGGGTCAGTACATTTTTCTTTCTTTACTGATAAAAAATTAATACTTTTATTTAGCAACGATATTTTTAACAATATAACATTTATATTGTTAAAAAAGATTTCTATTTTGAACAAACTACAAAAATTCCGGAAAAATATTAGGCAGCACAATTTTTTCCAACACTGAGTATCAAATCAGCATATAACAATGATTTCTGAAGATCGTGTGACACTGAAGACTGGAGGAATGATGCTGAAAATACAGCTGCGCATCACAGAAATACATTGTGCTTCAAAGTATATTAAAATAAAATAAAAACATTATTTTATATTTTAATAATATTTTAAAATATTGCTTTTTTCTGTATTTTTGATCAGAAACTGTGAAGGATATGTAATAGTCTCCACCGGATAGTTGATCTGGGCGCTGATCTGGAAGGGAGAATTCGCAGCTCTGCCCACCGTCCACACAGGAATGACACCCGAGAGGTGAGCAGTCACTGACATTGACATTTAAAATTGAAAGAGATTTGACAGATAAGGTTTTAGTATTCAATAACAAAGAAACAGAAAATCCAGCAGTAGGTGATGAACACAGAAATAAGCTCAGCATTCTTGAGGATGTCACTGAAAAATACAGCCTATAGTGAATACAAATCTCTGCTTTTTGAAAGCAATGAAGCGAAAACAAGGATGACGAGAGAGGCTCTTGACATATTTATAATAACAACAATGAAATGTTCTTTATCTTACAGTTTCTCTGCTGGTAGAGTCTAATGATGTTGGCCAGGTCATATGTACTCGCAAACGGACTGGATGCATCGATCAGTGAAACCTAGCAATGGAATAAACAGGCCATTAAAATTAATATGTGATTTCAGCAAAACACAATTTGCATTTGAATCAAAATACGTTCCAAATAATTCCATCTCTTTTTATTTACGATCTTCCTGCTGACATGCTTCTGACAACATTGCAGCTTCGCAAGTCAAACCGGTTTCCAGCTAAATTTCCAGCCACGAGTGAATCATCACATGAATCTGTACGTAGGTCATACGATGGGGGTTTTGGGGTTATACTCACGTTGTAGATACTATGGAGACCTCGGTGAGGAAGAGGGGTGCGCTGGTTTAGCCTTAGGTCTCCACAGACGAACAGCTGAGATCCTGGGACAGGCGAGGAATGCTGCACAAAGGCAAGCATCTGCATCACAACCGTAGACATTCGCTTGACAGATAGAGACCATCAGAGAGACAGATAAGTCATATGAGTAGAGCTATAGATAGAGAAAGATATTAACACAATTTAGCGTGAGGCATCTGATTTGTGGTGCGTAGGAATGCACTGAATACACACAAACAGCTGGTATGAGAAGGTAAGGAGGAGCTGAATCCCGAACATCTGCTCTTCTGCCTTAAGTGGGATGCTGATTTGGAGCGTGAGAAGGTCAGATTTCCCATCCTGGTCTCTGTCCTCCTCCTGAACCTGAATAAGGAAAGAAAACATGTTACCCTGGAGCACTAAAGCAGTCATAAATAGCTCAGGTATATTTGTAATTATACATTTATCTTTTATGCCAAAAATCATTAGGCTATAAAGTAAAGATCATATTCCATTAAGATATTTTGTACATTTCCTATTGTAAGTAGATCAAAACGTAATTTTTTATTTAGTAATATGCATTGCTAAGGACTTTATTTGGACAAATTTAAAGGCGATTTTCTTTCTCTCTCTCTTATTTTGTTTTTGTTTTTTGCTCCCTCAGATTCCAGATTTTCAAATAGTTGTATCTCAAACAAATACTGTCCTCCTAACAAACCATGCATCACAATATTCAGATAATTGATCATCAGATTGTGATTGGTTTACAGAGATTTTGGCATAGATGCTTACAGAGTTTATTATTACAATAGTACAAAAATTAATGACATAAAAAGTTAAGTTCTCACAGACACATTTGGGATGCGTAACTGATCTCCCATCAGTCGATTAAAGTTGGGAAACGTGCTCCAGGCTATATAACTCCCTGCTGTGTCTGTGGCTCCGATCACAATCATGTCATACTGGAACTGAATGACCGCTTGCTCTTCATATGTGCTCCTCTTCAGCCAGAAGCCTGCTCGTAAAGCAGAGTGGATTCCTGTCATCACAAGATCTGTGGAACATGGAAAGGATTTGCTCGGAATAAAACACAGCTTACCTTGACTTCTGTAAGCCACCAGAAGAGGCGAAATATACGTGAGGCATAAAACCACACAGACAAACAGCGTTGCTCTCGTGCAAACGCGTGTTCTGTATCTTATTAAAGCGGGGTGGGTGTACACGTCATAAAAAGCCATTGCTGTTAATAATTTTGCAATAAATATGAAATCCCATCCAACACCATTAAGCGCGTGTATATCCGGCCTGCATAGTCAAATACATGCACAAGCCGCGGTCAATAAAAGGCTATTTCGACTTAAAAGTACAACACTTTTGGGGGAAAAAGCCTTATAACGTTAAATCAAGTGAATCAGTTACGTTAGCAAACGAACAACACGCGCACTGATTGTTCCGGTGGCGCGGCGTCATCGGTTCACCATAGCAACAGAGCGAAACTCGGCCCTGTGCGAAGTATGCGCATTATTAGATATGAAGTAATCAAAATCACGTTTACAAACACAACTTATTAGTTTAATCACTCGGTTTCTGCTATAGAATTAATGTAGCTGCTGCAAAATCTACAAACTCGTGTGAGAAAACAACCCCGGAATCGAGCGAATGGTAAAGCCCCGCCGTGACGTAATCGCGTAGTCGCGGTGACGTCACAACAGCTCGTCTGAAGACGCACGTCCGCTGCCGTTACATTGTTGACGTTTTTAGTTTTGAGATTTCGTTGACTTTAGATCACCAGATACTTTCATTAACAGGTCGCTCCTCGAGCAGTACCTCTGCAAAAATGAAATGGATGTTTAAAGAGGACCATTCTCTGGGTAATTATTCGGAAATGTTATGTTATTATCAACAACGGCCTGTCAGATGCGAGTAGTTATTGATCTGTTGGTCAGTCTGACGCTTTTAGCTGCTAACTTACCTCGATCTAGCTCAGCTTGCGATCTAAGACTTTATTTATCTGATGATTTCTGGCAAGTTGTGTGCTGCTCATAATAACGACATTAATAAGCATAATAAACCGAAATCACACCGTGGGAGAGTCAGCCTCTGGTTGTTTTATCAGCGTTTGTAGTGTGATTGTTTCTCTTTCGTTTTAGCGTACCATGTTTAGCATACAAACATACATAATGCATCAATGTTTTATGTGACTGAAAGATATTCACATGTCTAATGTGTATGTAAATATTTGGTAATTGAGTTTGTTACATGTAACTAAATAATGTAATTACAATATATATATATATATATATATATATATATATATATATATATATATATATATATATATATATATATATAATTGTAATCCGTTACAGTTAACGTTCCTGATATAAACAAAAGTGTAATTAAATCACAGTTACTTGTTAAAATCTTGACGATTACAAAGTGGGTTACATCTGTTTTTTTTTTTTGTTTTTTTTTACACACACCCAATTGATTCCTTTCAGAAATTGCAGTTTTTCCTGTCATAACTAAGACCGATTTTATTTTAAAACCTGTATCATAGCTACTCAACTATTTCTTATGGTCTTATTGTGTGGTAGCTGTGCTTTAAAAATAAATTATAATGATCTTAATTCAAGTGATGAAGTGAGTGTAATCAGTGTTGAGTTGTGTAAGGTTAACCCTGCTGCTTTACATGTTTCAAAATAATGAACAGTTGAAAACATTATATATTTAGAAAAATAGTTACATGTAATCAGTTACATTACATTAATAAAGTAATTGAAGTAGTTACACACTACTTATTACATTTTAGATAGGGTAACTTGTCATCTGTAACCTATTACATTTCCAAAGTAACCTTCCCTACACTGATAGTTACTGTGTGTGGTATTAAATCTATTTAGGATTATTAAAAAATAATGCAGGCAAGAATGACTAATGAGAATGCAATGGTGTTTAAAACACTCTCTAGTGAATATTAATGATGTGAAGAGCATTGCATGTAGACTGATCGATGTCTTGTCTTTTTGCATCCATCTTTCAGAGCACAGGTGTGTGGAGTCGGCCAAAATCCGCAACAAGTACCCAGACAGAGTTCCTGTGAGTATGGATATGAAAAATGCAGCATGGGCATAGCCTTCTCTGTTTTAAAATGTATGGTGATACATCTTTGTTAGAGAGCTTATCACTGTTATGCACATCTGGGGAAAATCGAAGAACAAACCAGGAGTAATTTTCCATCTGGAAGGAATGGGGTTGTCACTATAATCAATACTTATAGCAATGCCAGTGAAATTTTATGATATTTCCATAAAACCAGTATGCTGTTGAATACAGGCCTGTTATCAGATAAAATAAACAAATTACCAAGACAATTAAGGAAAACCATTAAACCCAGTTAAATCACACAAAGGACCAAAGGATGTAGAATCCAAATTATTAAGCATCTTTATTTGTCATTGACCCATTGTTATTTGGCCGATAATAACCATATCATAGACAACAGACAACTGAAGGTGTAAAGACACTTTCACACCAAACGTAAATGTTGTTCACAGAGATTTTTTGTTTGTTTGTTTGATTTCCTTTGGACAATGTGTCATGTTTTTTTCTTCATCCTGCAATAAATGCTTATAAATAGAATCGATTAGATTTCAGCATTTCATGGTGCTAATGCACTGAAAGCTATTTGCCAACCAGCATAAACACCAAAGGATCTTGAATCAGCATTGAAGATGGATGTCTTTTTTCCACACATATTGAGCACAAGCCTAAAACATCAATGTTTGCAGTGCATGAACCTTTGAACTACAAACATGACCTGCAATCAATGAGCTATTTGCATAAAATGTTCTGCAAACATTCATCATTTTAATTTGCATAAGACATAAAATGTATCCACTATCAACAGTTTTTTGTCACATACACTGTAAAAAAAATAAATAAATAAAAATAATTTCCAGTCTATGAAACCTTTTGAGTCTCAAATATTAAAATAAATGCTATTTTCTTGAAACTACATAAAAATCCTTGTCAGAATAACAAAATTACTCCAAATGTTGCCCCATCTAGTCAAACACAGTTGGCTGGACAAACAATTTCATATTGTTGAAATGTTAAGGCTTTGGTTCCCAGCATGCATTGCAGCATGAATAAATTATTCAGTTTACATTTACCTTTAGCAGACGCTTTTATCCAAAGTGACTTAAAAATGAATTATTACACAGTTATGATCATGCAGTTACTGTTATAGCATTATTGTTTTGCTGATAACACTTTTGATAGTTGTTTGTTGTACTGTGATGAAAAGAGCTCATCTTTTTAACATTTGTTGGTTGTTCTGTTCTTGAGGTTTGTGTGTCTCAAGAAACAAAAAAATTATAATTACCTCAACGACAGTAAAATAAGATAATCAGAATTGCATGAACAAACAAATGTATTTTTTTATTTGTTGAGAAAGCTCAAAAGTCTTACTGCATCAGGTTGCTTTACTTTAAGTATTCTCAACAGTTTATATTTTTTACAGTGTATTTACACTATGTGACCAAAAGTATTGGGACACTCCCTTCTAATGAACAGGTTTGACTTCTTCACTCATTTCCTCGGGTATTCCTATTGTTAAACATATTGACCCTGGACCACAAAACCAGTTTTAAGTCGCTTATATTTTTAGCAATAGCTAAAAATACATTGTTTACAGTAGGTCAAAATTATAGATTTTTCTTTTATGCCTAAAAATCATTAGGATTAAATAAAGATCATGTCCCATGAAGATATTTTGTAAATTTTATCACCGTAACTTAATTTGTGATTAGTAATATGCATTTCTAAGTACTTCATTTGGACAACTTTGAAGGAGATTTTCTCAATATTTCGATTATTTTCACCCTCTGATTCCAGATTGTCACTAATTTTGTACTAAATATACCAAAAAAGAATCTTTTAGTGTTTTTTTTTTTTTTTTTTTAAACTTAAGATCAACTTCAACAAATTCCACCAAACAAAATCAACAAATGACTTTGTCTTGTCTGTGTTTCCTTTTCTATATTTATTGCTAAAGTAATTGTTGAACTTGAAAGTGCACTGCAGCTTGTGCCTTCTCTTGTGCTGAAATGAATTAGATTTTGATTTATTGCTGACAGATAGTTGTTTCTCTCTTGATGTGAACAGACCACTCATTGCTGATGCTGTGTCTGTGGAAACACCTTCACATCATCCTTACAAAGTGCATACTTTACAACATATGATTGCCTTTGTTTGCTCTCTCTTGTGTTTATCAGGTTATTGTAGAGAAGGTTTCTGGTTCACAGATTGTGGACATTGACAAGCGCAAGTATCTGGTCCCGTCTGACATTACAGTGGCCCAGTTCATGTGGATCATCAGGAAGCGGATCCAGCTGCCTTCTGAAAAAGCCATATTCCTTTTTGTCGACAAAACTGTCCCTCAGTCCAGGTACAATCCTGCTTTATTGATTACAAAGACTTTATTTGAGTCTGTGTCAAAACACTTGACTTAAAATCAATTAACAGCATTTGGGTATAATGTTAGTTACCACAATTAAATAATTTAAATCATTGAAATGCATTTACAATGCTAGAACATCAGTGTTAAAATACAGTTTCAAAGACATGACTGGAACGACACTAGTGCTGCTACTGATGACATGTTTGTAGGTCAACCTGGAAGTTGATAGGATTTTCCATTGGCTGAATTATTATTATTATTATTCATAAAAAAATATTAATTATTGCTGAAATAACAACAAAGGGTTTATGATTCTTGCACATTAAATTCATCACGATAATCCTCTCAAATGAACACAACTTTTATACATTTGGAAACCTGATTGCCTGAAGTTATAAGCATAGGTTTTAAATGAACTACTCCACAGTCTCATGATTTTAACATAACCATCCGTAACCTTCCAACAACTCTTATCAGTCTAACAACATTCCCCGAATGCTTGCGCTCCTCCTTTGTCTGAACTGAACACAAACGTCTGTGCATGTCTAGTGAGCTTTTTTAAATGTCACCAGCAGCCACTCTTAGTGCCATTTAACTACTTCTTTTCAAGACATGTAAAAGCTGTAAAAATCAAAAGACCGTATTACTCACAGTTTGGGGCTAGTTACTCAAAATCACGAGTTTATTACTCATTACTAGTTACTCCTTTCAAAAGTAATATTACTTATTAATTACGTTCTGGCAACAGGAATTAAGTTACAATACTAGTTATATAACCTTTCTTTCACACCCCACAGAAGTTGCATATCTTCCCCACAAAAGTCTTCTCAGGTGTTACAACCAATATATTTAGTAACTAGCTAACTAGCTGTTTTATAGATGGTAACTGTAATAATATTACTGAAATCATATTAGTAATTACAGTATTAGCTGGAATGTTATTACTGTAACGAGTTTCTGTCCATTACTGATGTATTTTATGTTGTGAAATATCCTGAGCTTGTTTTAAACACAAACATTATTTGACCAAAGCCCATTGAGGATGGTGGAACCACAAGTACTAAAATATGAACTTCTCTCTGGACTTTGAGCTACAAAACTGTCATTTCTACAGCACTCGAATGCTTACTGACTTACCAAAACATGTTCTGTAACACTGTCAACTCACCATTAGTTATTTATAATGCAGACTGTGTGAA
Organism: Carassius auratus; assembly: GCF_003368295.1. Classification (NCBI taxonomy): domain Eukaryota; kingdom Metazoa; phylum Chordata; class Actinopteri; order Cypriniformes; family Cyprinidae; genus Carassius; species Carassius auratus. Next base: position 21,863,320 of record NC_039267.1, read on the forward strand.
AGCAGTTTTACCGTTTTAAACAGGGAAATAGTGTGTTGAAATAGTGTGCTGTTCTCCTCTGGCCAGACGAAACCAGCAGAGGCTGCAGCAATATTGAGCAAACCCTGCCCACAGGAACATCACTTGTTTGTTTCATGCTTGATTTCAAATAACACGTTTTTATGAACCTCGGGGCTTTCACATGCACCAATTATAAACAAATTATAAATAAAAAACTAGCTTTTAACAGACCAAACTACCCACATATCTCATGGCAAATATTCCAGGAAATGAAGAGACAATGACACACCAACTACAGGAATTGAGTTCACTAAAACATCTGCAGGAGTCTAGTATTTCCTTATACAGCAGACATGTTCACAATGTGGATTTACTTGAATTGCTTCCTGAACATGCAACATTCAAGCTGCTGAAACTCTATAGGTGATTGTGTCCAGTAACTGAAGATATGGTCTCAGATTTCGTATGAAAGGGAAGGAATTGACTTCTGGAATATTTTCCTGTGACGCGCGGGTCACACCCAACATCCTCCTTTTACATCCATTTATAAATGATCTCCATTCCCCCCCTTGATCCGCCATCTCAAAAACACTCACCTGAACTTCTCTAGTGTACCGATGCTCGAGAACACCTCAAAACAACAGGCTTCAGAAGTGAACCGGGTTTATTTAGGATTAATCTGTTATTAATATGGTATTCGGTTGATGTGCCTTCTATTGACATTTTCACACAAATTGTGATTTTCCTGTCCTGTCGCTTAATGTGGTTCAGTTACTGTCAACATCTTTCAAAGTCATTTTCACAAAATACCTGTGCATTCATTAAATCTATTTAATTTAAAATATTGATCTATATGGTTTGTATAAGTGAATCTATTTCTACTCACAATCCTCATTCTTGTTTCAGTCTGACTATGGGGCAGCTCTACGAAAAAGAAAAAGATGAGGATGGCTTTTTGTACGTGGCTTACAGTGGAGAAAACACGTTTGGATATTAGGATCCCTGTATCATCCCAGGCTGTGCAACACATCACTCCCGTTTCTTTTGGACTGCGTGATTGGGAACAGGATCGAATCATCTGTCAATTAACCATGTAGCAGATGTGTTTGTACCTCTGTTGTCACCCCTCATATTGTGCTCTGAAACATTAGATCGACTCCATTAGTGATTTTTCTTCTTTTGGTGAATGATGTTATTACAGACGCTTAATGATGTTGACACTGAGAATATATAGTAACTTTTAATGTTTTAATTTATCTGTATTTCCCCCCTGTAAATTATATATTTAAGATAATTGAAAGGTAAGGTAGCTGGATGACCTAACCAATAAAAACCAACACCAAAAAATAAACCGATTGTCAATTTGATTTATTGATACCCACTATTTCAAGAAATCTTTTTCAGAATAAAAAAAAAGTATTGAGGTCAATCATACAGGTTTGGATCTACATGATGAGGATTTGTATTCAGCTGTCCATTTATAATATAAATAAAAACCTCACTGACCAGAACATATATGGTCGCAATGTAAGCTTTAATGCAAAGTTTACCTGATACTGAAAAACTAGATGACTCACCTGATGCTCTTTATCATACCACAAATGCAAATACTGACCAGTGGCTTTCAGTCTAAAAAGAAAAGACTATGAAAGTGTAACACAATAGCTTTCACTGAAAACTTCACCTCATTCAAACTCTGCTGATCATGAGACATTGGAAAACCAGTGGTGTTTGCCATCAGTGAGATTTGAGAGCTACAGCAAATGTTTCTGACACACAGCCCCTGTATTAACAGACTTGGAATGAATAGCGTAGTATACATATTTTAGTGTAGTATACATGCATTTTTTGGTTTTTAGCCCCTGTTCAATATACACTTTTACTGAATGGAGAACAGAGCGAGCCTGCTAACAGAAGTGCTCAACGCTGATTACTGTCAGAGTTTAAAAATCACTCCAATTAAGATCATAATTTAATTTTAAAGCACAGACGCCACAACATCTGACTTTAGTACCTCTTTTCACTTGGGACTGTTCTCAGGTTAAACTCTATTAAAGCTATCAAATATAGTTTAACAGCTACAATACTGTTTTTGAAATCAAACATTTGCTATGACAGGAAACACTGGCATCTAACAATGCCTTGGGGAAAAAAAACTGTTAATCTTAAAAAAATAAAGCATACACTTAAATCTGAATGGGAAATAAAACTTATAGAATAAGTATGTGTCCTAAACTCCTGAAACACAGGGGTCTCATATTTTAAACCAATCAATGCAATTTGGGAAAAAAATCAATCAAATCTTTGTATGTGTTAAAATATTCAGATATTTTTAGAAGCAACTGAAATTTAATGACACTTTTTTTTCTCGGTAACTGTAACAGATTACAGTTATAGTTATTTAGTAATTACATTATGTAATTTAGTTACATGTAACTAGTTACTCCCCAACACTGTTTAAGGTTCATTTAGCAGTTTTACACTCTTAACTTTTTTTTTACATGTATTTTTTTTTTTTTTTATCTCTTTGAGTTTGAGACACAGCTTTTATTAATTTGATCCGTTCAGGACACTGATGTGATAAAGACTAGTCCACTAGGAAAAAAGCAGCAGTTCTGGCGGGCTGCAGGGCCACAGCGGGAAGGCCTGAGACGCAGCTGTGTCCAGACCTGCAGCGAGCGTAGAGAAGAAACAAACACATCCATCAGACACAACAGATACACAAACAACACCTGCGCGCTGTAGGGAGCATGCAAGAGAGGTCAGAGGTCAACGTGACTTTCAGGACAGGCATGCATGGCATCATGTTTCTAATGCTAGAAACATACTGTACTCTACACAAACACGGACACAAATGGTTGGCCAACATATTTGCAAACATCTGGTCCCGTTGTTCAGACTCAGAGTTGGGGAAGGTGACATTTCATGAAAATATGACATTTTCCAAGTGTTATAATCAGGTCCCCGGTGCATCTACCAACCCAAAAAGCTTGTGGAAAAATGAGCACATCACTTTCTCTGTGACGTAAAAAGGAGATCTTATTATAATATTTCAAGCATTTAATCAGCACATTTCCACCCACAGAAAATCATTGCTAACTGTTCTGTCTTTGGCTGCACAGACGAGCACAGAACACAGTTTAGAGTCCCAGCTTCAAAGGAGAAAAGAGAGCAGTGGATTTATTTATTCTTGTTGTCCCAGGAACATGTCTCACTTGGTAAAATCAGGTTAGGCTTTGACAGTTTAAGCACAATAAGACATGAAAGAGAACTTAGTTTAGTACTCACCTGCTGTGTGTAGCTGCTTTCTGTGCCTGGCTTCAGATGTCTGCGCTCAGAATACCCTACATTAGAAGTTAATATGGTTTAAGACAGTGCGATATACATAGCCCCTTTCACACTGCAGTGCACACTGAGTGCCTTCTGTGTGAACACAAACACGTCCCGGGATTGATTCCGGGATCGATCCAGGGTTAAGGACCTGGTAGCATTGTCAGGTTCAGTCCTGTAATGAGCTCTGTGTGAACAAAAGCCAGAACCAATGCTGTAAAGGGTGTGTCATGTGCGACTCTTTTACCTGGTGTTTTGAAGACAGATCAACGTTTGCAACTAAATAATATTTGCAAACTGTAATGAAGCAGAGATCAGGTAGTTCCTCACTATCCATGCTCAAGCTGAGATTGTTCGCCAGCTTAAGTGGAAGTTAACATGCCTAGCGTTTTCGACTCGTAAATTACACGTCACATCCTGAGGTCACATGTCATTACGGGACCTTCAAGGGTTGTGTGTGAACCTGTTTTTATACAGTCTATGGTGTGAACGCACGCACAGATTCCTGGAAATCACTGGCAGTGTGAATTAACCAAAATCCAATGATCAGGGAACAATTGTCGGGACACATTACCCGTGTATTACCCAGAATCTCAGTGTGAAAGGGGCTTATGTTAATAAAAACTAGATATGCATCGATCTGATATTCAGTATCGGTATTGGCTCTGATACTGGGATTTTCTGCTAATTCAAGTATCGGTCAGACGAGACCTATCCAAATCCGATATATTCTGTGTTATTATTAAACCCCACAAAAGGAACATAAACATTATAAAGCCCTGTAAAGTTTTCATGCACTATATGCCAAGTGTTCAGAAGCTGTTCCATAGTTCAGTGTGAGGTACAGATGAGTAAGTCATTAAATTCAAGTTCATATAAACTCTTTTCTATGCTGCCACTCTCTGTCATCCTCCATTCAGCAATCAAACCAAACAGATTTTTGTATCAGAGTATCTGAGATTTGAGCTGTGAAGACACAGCCCTATTCTGGAAAAGGGGGAAGGGAGCAGCAGCTCATTTGCATTTAAAGAGACATATTAAATAGCCTATTTCTGTTTCCACTCAAATAATAGACAAGGACCGAGAGGGTCTGTAGAAGTTGTGTGGGAAAGACCAGCTAGCCACAGCACAGTATTCCTGAATATAAATAGTGCCCAGGATGTAGCTTTCCTTCTAGTTGTGTGAGCCTGTAACTCTCCTGGGGGTTCCACATCCACATTATTATAACATAACACGATATCCTCCACAACCCAGTGCAAGAGATGGTGACAGGAGACAGGCTTTCCCTTGAATGAGTCTGCCCACAAAACAAAAATAACTAACTAATAAAGACTAATAAAGCATGCAGTTCACTCACCCTATTTGCTGTAGTAAGAGGAACTAACAGAGCACTCTTTAAAGAAAGCAGGTTTAAGGAGATGCTCTCAACAGGCTTGAACGGGGCTTTAGAGAACGCATTCAAGACCACGGACAAATGGGTGGGACCAACGGCTTTGATATTGGGTGTAACTGTCGTACTCCTCTCATAAATTGGCAAACAAGAGGATGCTGGCCTATAGTACCCAAGTCAAGTCCTGTATGACATGCAGAAATATCGGCCAAATAAACCTTAACCATGGAAAAAGCTCTGCCTTTGTTCAGGAAGTGTTGCAAGAAACATAGCTAATTCAAAATTGAACATAATTTCTTTCTGCACACCATGCTTCGAACACTCCCCATTTGAGACTGTTTAAAGAGCATGTGGATGTGGCCCTTGAATTCTGAACTGTCTGAATGACCTTCAGAAGGTAAATCAGCTGCATTTACATTCAGCCTCTCACGGGGCAGGCCCAAAGAGACAGCTTCTATGGGGAGGAGTGGAATATCTCCAGATAATCCCTGCGTGCTGGTAATAGCCATGGCCGGTCACAGAGCAGCTGTGCAATCTCTGCTACCCACAGTCTCCACGGCCATTATGGTGCCATTGGAATCTCGCTCTCTTACCCTCCATAATGTCGGCTCGATTAGGCTTAACAGGAGAAATGCGTACAGTAGTGCATCTGGCCATTCGTGTGCTAGAGCATCCACAACCAATGGTCCATCGTCACCTGCTAGAAAGAAGAAAAATCGCACGATTTTATGCGATGTAAAGAGATCTGTGGCAGCTTGATTGAATCCATGCCATTTCATCTGAACCACCTGGGGATGAAGTCTCCTCTCCCCGTACAGCAGGTTCCCTCTGGACAGCAAATCTGCTCCTCTGTTCATTATTCCTGGAACATGCACAGCACACAACAGGAGGTTCACGCTGCCCCACATTATCAGCTTCTTCGCTAACATGTGAAGTTTGCAAGAGCATAAGCCTCCCTGTCTAACACTCAAAACACCACTGAATTCAACCTGAGACCCAAGTATATTATTTCCCATAAAGGGGTCAGACAGCTCTTGCAACCTAGTCTCTCCAGGTGAGTCAGCAGTGTATTTGTATCAACCACTGCTTGAATGTGAATGTGTGAATGTGACATGACATACAGCCAAGTATGGTGACCCATACTCAGAATTTGTGCTCTGCATTTAACCCATCCAAAGTGCACACACCCAGCAGTGAACTCACACACACACACACACACAAACACACACACAGCAGTGGGCAGGTGCTGTATTATTGCAGTATTGCCGCTCCAAGACTCAAACCCACAACCTTAGGATTTGGAGTCAAACTCTCTAACCACTAAGCCACCACTTCCTCCCATAGGCTACGATGCACACATGAGCAGGTTGTCTAGATAAGCCAAACTGCTTAATGATAGTCAAAGGCAGTTCATCACTGAATTCAGTGATGTCATCATCTCAGTTCAGTTAAAATAGTATCTGTGCAATCATTTGCAATCAAGTCAATGATATCACTGTGAATTAAGTGTCCCCAACTTAGCAAGCCAGAGGCAACAAAAAACTTTGTAGTAAGTCAGTTCTCCTCTGACCAGATGAAACCAGCAGTTCAATTCCAGGCTGCAGCAAAGTCCGGTAAGACGAGACTCTGACTCCCATATTCCTTTTTTTTCCTTTATTTGGTAAAAATTCTCTGAGCTAGAGAGAGGCCAAAGGGTATTTTCACATACTCGTATGCTGTATTTTGATATGCAAATCTCAGAAATTTCCTCAGACAATTTTTTTTTTGGAGAAAAAGCATTTTTAAATTGTACTTTCTGAGGTGTTTGTTAAGGGCTCGTAAATCCAGAATGGGATGAAGACCCCCCCCTCTCTTGGGAATCACAAAATAAGTAAGAGCCCTCTTTCCTTTCTTCCGTTGGGATTATTCTTGGATAGATACGACAGAGACCTTTTTATTTGTGTTGGAACAAACCCTGTGAATAGAGGAGGAGACACTGTTTCAGGGGGCACCTGGGGAACATGGGCTATATGTCAGCATACATTTGAACCTGAATGAATGTTAGAAAGAGAAGCCCAAGTATCGTGGACCGCAAAGACAGATGTTAAGATGTGCTAGATGACATCTCCTGGGCCCAAACCCGACTCCAGAGCAAGACACCGATGAATAGTCTTCTTCTCACTGTAGGCTCCACCCACTGAAATTCACTCGCTTAACGGCCGACACTTGATCACGCTGAATGCGAGTGACGTATTGCATCAAAAGCATATAGAAATAATCTTCACTGTCAACATCTTGTCTACGATGGATACAGATGTTCTGACACAGTCGCGCTTGATTCTGTATTCAGGACACATGCAGTGAAAGATCATTCGATTTGACACGTTTGGTGTAAACAGCTCATTCTCATCTTTGTACAGTTATCAGAAGGATCCCATTAAAATGGCTACAGTAGTTTATTTTTAATAGTCTCCCAGATCATGTCAGAGGATTGCTCGGAGCAGAGGATTTTGTTTTGTAAATGAGGCAGTGTCATGGAGAGTCACCAAGAAACATTTGTTAAAAGATGAAGTGGTACTAGATCTGACTGCAGCTGCATCACAAACTGTAAGTAAATGTTTTGTTTTGGGTTTTTTTTTGGGGGGGGGGTTGTTTTTTCTATGCAGTGATGTTAGCCAATCATAATGGTGGCTAATCTTAACTTTATTAAGATGATGAGTAAACCTCTAGGAAACATATTAAAATAATTTTAAAAAATCCATGTCATGACCTCTTTCAGAGCACAACAACACACAAAACTGAGCTGGAAGTGTTTGCATTTATTAGCCTTAATGCTGCAAGTCATCTGGAGATCCCAGCATCAGTCACAGAGTAAAGTCTTATTTTTGTAATAATGCAGAAATCCTTTGCTAATGAGACTGTGAAAGCAGACACGGGCTGATGGATTTATTTGAGCATGGAGTGCATATAGACGCCTGTGTTGTGGGATCTCTGTGGACGGATGGTTGTTATTTGCTCTTGTGTGAGTCTGTCAGCGGTGTAACTAGAGCTGGACGCAGGGCAGGATCACTTCAAAGACACAAGGACAGAAGAACACTGTTCCCTCGGGTCACCAACTAACAAAGATCTACTGTTCAATAATCATGCTGCTTTACAAGAATAAAACACGCATACCGTCTGACATAACACAAATCAACTAAAAAAAGTCACTTTACACCACAATTGAGTAGTCTAAACCAAACAGAGCAGTGAATCTGATTACCACGACAGGGATTTGTGTAAATATCGGTTTACTGAGAGTCTGGGACTAGTTTTCACATGAGAAACATATCTGATTACCAAAGAGTACACACAGTTTCTCTTAAAGCAGTCTGTATGTTGGTTTCATTTTTTTTTTCATCTAAAATGTTGTCATAGTTTAGTAATATCTGTAGACTTTGAGATCTAGTGTATTGTCCATAAATTTAAGATTGGTGAAAGTCACGTTTTAAATGTTATGCATTTTACATTTTATGAATTAACCCTAACCTCACAGAGTAACAACATGCTTGTCTTTGTGTTGAACTGTATTTTCTTGTTCAAAGGATTTTGGAGCCAAGACTAAAAATTTTCTAGTCGGATATATTCATATATTAGCACTTTACACAAAACAGATTGTTTCAAAGCGTCCTCATGAATAAACAGGAAAATAGCAGTGTTAATGTTGTTAACTAAATTCAGCAACTGTGAAAATAATTCAATTTCAGCTGTAAGCAGCTCTACAGAAGACACTAGTGTTTATTCAGCACAGTTTAACTTTCATCGATTCATGAAATGAACCAGCACTAAACTGACTTGAGCTGAACAATGACAATGTTGCAAAGTTAGTGTCATTATCCAGATCTGTTCAGTTCTCATCAAACAGTGTCAGTGCAAGGTAATATAATAATTTCATGAATGAGAAATGTTTCCTGCAGTAAGACTATTGCAGGTCTCCCAGTTTTAAAGCACTCACCGGAGGGACTCTTCTGTTGCTGCCATCAGTTTCAGAAACGAAAGAAAGAGCTCCACTTTACTGATGAATGACCTACAGATGGAGAAATATGAAACGTAATAAACATGAGCTCATAGCTGGTTATTGTGGTGACTCACTGTTTTGGGATGACACTGTCAGCTTATAAAGTAACATTAACCAAGCTTCATTTACATTTACAGCCCACATGTGAGTCATTAACATATTCTCCTCAGAATGCAAATTACTTGTTATCAGGTGATCACCTTGCTAGCGATGAGCCCAGAGCTGTTTTAGTCACTCCTGTTTGTCACCGTTGGCAGTGACATCTAGAGGCTGCTGGGATACATCTGTAGAGACATTTATATCACCGTAAGTTCAGTGAGAGAAAACTTCTTATCATTAACAGGAACACTAAAATGGACCACACAGACAGTGAATGACACTGATTGTCAATCTGAACCAAGCCAGCTCAAAAAAGGTCAATGACTGCTGTAGTTATGGACACTTTTACTGTTAGTAACATTGAAAAATGACCTTTTTTGATATTTGACCTTTTTTGGATTTTTGATATTCTGTGCAATGGTCATGTTTTTTTTAGAAATGTCACTTTCTTATAAAGCTGTAGGCAAGTTATCAACAGAGCCCAACAGACTGCTGCAGGCATGAAGTATTTCAAAAGGCCAAACACAAGCATTTTAGTTCTTGGGGTCCATCGGCCCGGCTGATTTTTCAAATGTTAAATTGCTTAAATAAGGTCTGTGTTTACACAAGCTCAAGATACTGTAATGATTCATTCTACAACATATTATAAACACACCTTTGCTTTTGTAAAAGCTGTTACTTCTCTTGAAAACACAGTTGAAAAGTATCTAAATGTTACTTCAGAGGCAAGTCGGTGACATTAAACTCACTAGTCACTTTCACAGCATCACTGTATATTTATAATCATGCTCTTGCCAACTATCCAAACTAAAACACTCAGGAAATAGTCTACGTGGAAAAAGTATTTAGGGTGTTTGGTGCAGGAACCAGGGTGATGTTAAAGGTGCAACAGGTGATTGTCTTCAGAAACATTTTTTGTTATACTGGTTGAAAGTCTCTTCACATCCCGATAGCAATCATTAAGTTAAGTGGTTTAAATTCATTTATCTGTATTTATACATTCTGTGGAAGGCATAGAATCAAGCTCTGAGCGTTTAGCGCTTTCCTACTAGCCTGTCAACGTATGTATCTGCACACCTCTGTTCGCTTCGCACAGACAGAATACATCATTAGCGCATTGTGCAGACAGAGCTAGAATAGCAGACAACATCAACAACCCGGTCTTCATTCCTGGTATTTTAGTACTTTTTAAGTTTTCTCACTGGTTAATGACACATGATGTAGCCCAGCGCACATATTTTGCATGTCTCTCTTATAGTTAACACACCCGCTTCAGATGACCAACGCGATACGTGAATGAACTGTGTTCCAGTCGATATGATCCCTGCACCGTGTTCATTGCTCCCGACTCCCTGAGCAGGGGTTTATTTCACTTCAAAACATGGACTGGAATTGGGAACTGCTTACTAGTCTATTGTAGTCATGTTGTCTCTGGTATTCTTGTCTGTGAGCATAAATGTGTTCAGGGGCCGTGGCTTTGGACAGCGATGGCAGGGAGGGTGGATGTTCGCTTTCAGTGCTATCAGGCTAATGTTAGCATTTTCCAAAATCTCCTATTGCACCTCTAACTTTCAACTTGGCCTGTATAAATACTTCAGTAACACTTTATTTTAAGGATCAAGGACCTGTGATACTTTTTTCTTTGATTATTTGATGAATAAAACGAACAGCATTTATTCAAATCATAATTTTTCCTAAAGTATAACTTAGTCCTTACTGTCCTTTACATTTAAAACATCCTTGCTGAATAAAAATAATTTAAAAAAATAAAATAAAAAAGGAAAGAAAAAATTTACTGACCCCAAACTTTAAAGAGTATATTGTAACCAATAATATATATATTGAAGTTTTATTTATCAAAGAATCCTGAAATAAAGTCTGAAATCACAGGCTCCAGACATGAAGCAGCACAACAGTTTCCAGCACTGATAATAAATCAGCATATTGGACTGATTTCTGAAGATCATGTGACGCTGAAGACTGGAGTCATGCTGAAACTGAGCAATGATCACAGTAATAAATTACATTTTAAAGTATATTAAATTTAAAAAAAAACATTATTTGAAATTGAAATAATATTTCACAAAATTACAGTTTGTTTCCCTGTGTTTTGATCAAATATATACAGCATTGATCAGCACAAGAGACTTCTTTAAAAAACATGGAAAATCTTACTGATCCCAAACTTTTGAACGGCAGCATAACTCACTAAATCATAACGTGAAAAGTTATTACATTTCTGAAAATCACAGATTTTCAATACTTTATGAACTGTACGGCTTTTTCGTAGCCTGTCCAACACTTAAAGCGATACATGACACATCTGAAGAAAACCCCGTCAAACACCAGCAGCTAAAACAGACCGTCTTACACCAAACGTCATTACACCAAAAGCACAGAAGACCTTGTAATGGAAACACGTCAACCATCTGGGAGTGACTCTAGGTGTGCAGTCTGCTTTGGGATTGTGAACACTAGAGATTCAAGATTAATGTTTGGAAATCTCACATTGGTAAGGCTCTTGTCTACAGCGGGTGTGTTCAGTGCACAATGCATCACTGCTTCTATTTGCTTAAGTTTTGATGTAACACAAACTCATTTGAGGAGTTAAACAAGCACAGAAATAAACCTCTGTATTTTAGTGAATAAACTCTTAATGCATGGTTTCTCCTAATGGATCGTCAGTGAGCGTTTGAAACTTCTGTAATAGTTTCAAATGGATCTCAAAATCATCCAGTCATTGTTGGAAAGGGAACAAATACATAAAAATGCTGTAAAACTAAAGAATTTGTGGGAGCTGAAGGATTTTTCTGAAGAACAGCTGGAAGTTTACCTCTTTAGGACAAACAATGGACTCATGAACAACTATCACTAAACACAAACACACAGCTGTGGATCATTCAGCTAACAACACAGTATTAAGAGTCAAGTGATTTTTTATAGAACTATTATTTTATCTTGTGGACTATATGTTAACTACATCTTTTGTGAAATATCTTATTCAGGTCATTACTAAATAAAAAATAACATGCATTTTGTATGATCCCTCTGGTAATAAAATGAACATTTTGCAGAAGGGAGACTTGACCCCAACTGTATAAATACTTTGGATATACTTAATTTTAAGGTGTCCATGTTAAAGTGTAATTATACATTTAAGTACCGAGTAATATTAATTAGCTACATGCACTTACTATAGGGTTAGAATTAGGGTTTGGTTTAGGATTACCTTTATCTAATTATGTATAATGTTTTGTTATTATAATAGTAAGTACATGTAACATAAGGATGCTTTAAAATAAAGGGTTACCAATACTTTAATATATTTATTAAATATTAGATTATTACATTTTATAAATGGTCCACACATTTAATTATTAACTGTATTCATTTTTATTAATTATTCATTTTTTGAGCATACGATGTTGGATTGTGTATTTCTTTAAAATGTATTTGTTAAAAAAACTTTATTTTACCTCAGCTTAATAATATATGAATATAGAATATTTATACAACTTTAAGATTAGAAACAGCTAAGAAACAACAACTTTGTTCTCCAAACTTCTGAATTTGGCAAGAAATGAACATAAACCCAGTCCCAGCTCAGACATGTGGAAAACATCTTGCACTATGAAACAGAGGGTTTATAAGACCATTTCTGTTTTTTGGGCAGTAACTCCTAATAAAAGAGGTCATTGGTGAGATCAGCATGAAAAGAGAAGTGGAAAAATTAACAGAATCTGGAAAAAGATCAAGCTGACATCAATCTGGAAAACAACAACACCTGAACTGAGACAAAACTCCAGTTTAAGCATAAGCTTTCCGAAAAACAGAGAAATCTCTGCTTAAGCATTAACAGACGAGCTGTATCCTGTATGTCTAGCAGACTGAAACTTGACTTAACGCATGACTAAATAACACTTGTGCTGTATCTGTCATGTGTTAAGTCAAGTTTCAGTCTAGACGTACAGGATACAGGTCGTCTGTTAATGCTGAACCAGAGATTTCATTTGTTTCCACTCGAACCGCTCCTTTACCAGTGAGATGTGACTCTAAATTACCACAGAACTTCAATGCCATAAAAACCCCTCAAGAGAAAGGTTGTGTTGCTTCCCTGATGATCAGTGACTGTCTGTCTGTCTGTAGGGCAGTAGATATGCTATTTGTAGATTTGTGTATGAATTCTTCAACTGTAACGAAATGACTGATCATTGTCATTTGTTTTACACATTTATTATAATTCTGATGACTATTTCTTCTAAAATGGTAACTAATAAAAAAAATTGAAACTCATTTAATTGGAAGTATAAGGCACAGAACCTTTTTAATTTAAAGGGATACTCCATCCCAAAATTAAAAAGGTATCATTAATCACTTACCCCCATGTCGTTTCAAACCCATAAAAGCTTTGTTTGTCTTCAGAAAACAACTGAAGATATTTTGGATGAAAACCGGGAGGCTTAAATAACACGGTCGCGGTCCAGAACAATATGAAAAACATCATCAGAACAGTCCATCTGCCGTCAGTGGGTTAACCGTGGTGCGGAGAGACACAGAGGAGACCAACTGTTGAATAAAGTCATTATTTTCTTTGCATACAAAAAGTATTCTTGTCGCTGCATTGCATTACAGTTAGCATGTCAAACTAATGTTCATTTTGGGGTGGAGTATCACTTTAACTTCAATATTTAGTATTTAATATTTAAGCAGTAGCTGGACTCACAGGGTGTTTGACTGGTGAAGGAGAGGAAAGAAACTCCTGGTTTAACTGTCCATTTTCTCTCTTCAGATCCAGGGCAGAAAACATCTGAGCTCTGGACACTTACAGCTCTGTACAGCTCTGCTCTGTCAGATACCTGAGGACATTCAAAACTGGATAACTTTCAATTAAAAAATTAGATAAAGAATTAAATTGTGTGTGGGTGTGTGTGTGTGTGTGTGTGTGTGTGTGTGTGTATATATATATATATTCAAATTAAAATCATCAACAAAAAAACCTTCAAAAACTAAGTTTTTTTTTTTCTGTGTACTTTTCAGAAAAATATGTTATGAATATATAAATCTATTTAATATATCATTAAATTATATATATATATTCACAACACACACACACATATATATTATGTAAACATTTTTTTTTTTTCATTTTGGATGCGATTAATCATGATTAATGGTTTCACAGCAATATAATATGTTAGCCTGGACAACAAGACCAGTCATATGGGTAATTTCTTTTTTTTTTTTAGATTTATACATAATATGAAAGCAGAATAAATACAATTTTCATTGATGTATGGTTTGTTATGAGGACAGTATTTGGCTGAGATACAACTATTTGAAAATCTGGAATCTGAGGGAGCAAAAAAAAACTAAATATTGAGAAAATCATCTTTAAAGTTGTCCAAATTAAGTTCTAAGCAATGCATATTACTTATTTTTTTTTTTTTGGAATCAAATTTTTTAATCAAAGTTTTGATATATTTATTTAGGAAATTTAAAAAAATATCATCATGGAACATGATCTTTACTTAATATCCTAATGATTTTTGGCATAAAAGAAAAATCAATCATTTTGACCCATACAATGTATTGATGGCTATTGCTACATATATACCCCAATAAATATTACATTTAATAATAATATTAATTTGAATACACTTAAAAAAAAATCAATAAATAAGATATTAATAAATATCTTAAAATGTAGTAAGAACAATAAAATGCTCTGAAAACAATGTTCGGAGCAAATCCAAATATTGGAAGTAAAAAGCTTAATCACAGCAGATCCCCTTCACTTGAACATGTTCAGTCCTCTAGAAGAAAGGTTACAGGACATAACATCCGCTTGATGAATGTGAAATCCATGTCCAAACATTAGTGTAAACACATAAATCCATTATATATGCCCATAAGATATGGTTACAGTGTGTGTGTGTGTGTGTGTGTGTGTGTGTGTGTAAGCTACAAAAGATCTCAGACGCAGTTGGGGTTTGGTTTGTGAACGCATGACTAATGCAACCTTCACTGTCAGATGAAATAAATCACCTGACACATAACTGGCTATACTTATACTGTCTGTAAACACTTTTAGCTATTAATCAAGTGAACATAGACATTTGAAAAGATTTTGAGCCTTTACATAAATGCCATATACATTTTAAATATCCACAGGCTCATTTCTGTAAAATAACCTGAAGATAAAGAGCTATATATACAAAACACTGGGCAGTTTTTCTCCACAAAATAACAATATTTAACTGATTTATATTGTAAATCTGAATCCTGAATTTTATCATAAGCACTTCCAGTAATTACAGAATATTTAACCTGAAAATGAAACTAATGGCACTTCTGAATAAAAAACAAAACAAGTCTTCAAACTGTATACTTGAACTGTTAAAACATTTACATTTTTTATATCTATTTATTTCATTTTTTATCTACGGACCCAAGGATGTTCTGAGATCATCAAGTAGAAACCAATCAGAAGGTGCATTCACACCATGTTGAAATTATTTGATTCCAACTTAAAGCATTCACATCCTTGAAAAAAACGTATACTTCTCTCTGCTGCACAGGCAGAATGTGCTCCCATATACTTTCCATTTTAATTAAAAATTGACTTCAATAGTTGCTTGTTCATATGGTACTGAACTCAAGATTTGAAAGCTTTTTTTATATTTAAAATGATCCACAGACCATGTGTTTACAGTCCATGACTGGATTTTATTTCAACTATATACAGTGTAGCATGGCATGTCAAAAAATAATGAAATCCCGTCTGCTCATTCTCTTTAAAACAATTATTTTCTCTTTCCTCTCAGTGGTCTTCTAGTCCATATACACACACTGATATGACAGCTCTGCGGCCCATGACATCTGCAATTGAAGATTTGCTGCTGTTTATTTTATTAGTACTAGTAATATTTCTGTATTGGATGCTGCATAATAAGCAGGGAGTTTGAGAATTTCACCTCACACTGGAAAATCAGGATGGATTACATTTTGATTCAGACAATTTAGGGAATATATTTGGACCTGATTTATAAAACTGTTTATGCTGTGAACCGTGTCAGAATTTGCTTTGCTTTCTCTGCGTATAAATGTAAGGTGAAATCATCATCCCCTGAATTTACCAACTGAACTATTAGATTCAAACTAATGATTTATCTGCTGCTGATCCATCAGTGTCTCTGCTCTGCTGATTAAAAGTACAGTTAACCTTTAGTTAAGCTGCGGTTCGCTCATCCTCATGTCATTACACACCAGCATGCTGTTATTCATTCAGTGGAAGACAAACGTTGTAGTTTGAACCATCTTTACGCAGCTCTTTTGAAAATTCGTCCTTTGTGTTGCACAGAAAAATAACATCATCTGTTTAAAATGCCGTAAGGGTGAATAAATGAGGCCAGTTTCCATTTTTAGGTGAACTAGTGTTTGAATTGCAAATCGTCTGTTAGTCTAATCAACACTCTGTTCATTCAGTCAACATTAATGGCCTATTCAAAATAAATTATTTTGCTGGTCCTGTCCCTTCTATGCGGAGATATAATCAGCCTCGTCACTCTTGTCCGAATCCCTCAGTTTCTTCGATAGCGAACAGAAGTTTTTCTCGGAGCTGCTCCAGGTTCTTATAGGGTGGCAGATCCAGACGATTAAAGCTGAAATCGTAAAGCAGGAGCAACAAATAAGTACAAACACACTTCTGTGAAAAGAGTCATTTTGTACTTGTCTTTCAGATTCAGCGCCTCACCAGGTGTGACTTCTAGGCAGCCAGGTTTCCTTCCCCACTTTGTCTATGCAGAACTTTTGTGGCCCGTTACTTCCTAAACAACATTATCATCAAAAGAGGAACTATTAAAACGATTTACACTTCCCAACACCAAATATGTACAGCGAGGACAGAACTCAGGTCACATGTGAACATCTCTGTCTATCATCTACACAAGATAATCGTCTTTGATTACTTTGTGCTTGTTGCCCGTGTATCCTACCTCTCTCATTCGACACAAATCCAAATATTCCATAATATTTGCATATTTTCAATGTTTCTGAATGCGAAACTATTATTTATTATGTAAATTATAGGTTATGAGCTTCAGTCGCATTCCAACACTGACACATAGGCTGATTTATTTTGATAAAGCAACAACAAAACGGTCAAGTTATCAATGCTGGAACTGATATGTTTTGTGTCAGTGTGCGTGTACGTGTGCTGGCACGATCACTTTAACTGTTTCTTTTTACCAGCAACATCAACTTTAAACAATTCTTCATTTATTGTCTAATTAATAATGCATCATTGTAAAATATCTACTTTTATTTGAGTATACTTACAATAAAAACAAAACATTGTGCTTTTGTAAAATAAACAAATAAAATTTTGCTTTCTGCCATTTGAGTTTCCTTTCTGTGAACAAAATGATATGTATAATATAATATAAAGCTTTATCTCTATAAAATATATAGCATGAAGTAATATCATACTGTATTGTATAACATGGATATTTTGTGTATGTGGTACATTATAACTGATATTACTCTACCTATCAGTTCTGCAAAGCCTCCGACCGGCAGGCGACAAGTTCCTGTGACAAACTGCAGGAGGCGAATTCTCTTCTCATTGTCCATTTCCTTTACCACCTGTGTGACACGTAATGAAATATATAGTGTATATTAAAATGACAGAGACAGGAGCAGTAGCTGTGAGTGCATAAAAACAGCTGAGACTGAAGGTGTGAATTACCTGCCAGAACCAGTGGATCTGCTTGCTGTTTTTGGTATAATGCCGATAGATGGTGCTCTTTTGCCAGTCGTTCAGATCGATTTCCTGCATCCCACACAACATGAGCTGGAGCAAGAAACAAATCACACACCATTAACCTCATAACCTGATAGAGATAACGTCAGTACGCCTAAAACAAGTCCAAACTTAACCACACTGCCCAAAACCAGGTTATTCACATCATTTCCTCAACGTTTGTGTCTCTATATAGACATGGTTTTTTTAATGACACTTAATGTCAGATTGCTAAAAATACTTAAACACCCACCTCCAGCTCTTTCTCATCAAAATAACGCAACCATTCCAGAGGCACAACTTCATTGAACCCATCCAGGAAGGCTTTCGTTTGCTCCTCCACCCCGCGTGTGAAGCGCCAATCAGTGAGCAGACTGCAGGAAAAACACGCAACACGTTTAAAATCACTGGTAAAGGAACGATCCGTTTTAAAGGGGTCATGAACTGACAAACCACATTGCCTTGATCTTTTGACATTACAGGCCATTGTACTATTTAAAAAATCCTGTAAGTTTCAGAGCTCAAAAGTTTCTCGTTAAGCCCCGTTCACACCAAGAACGATAACTATAAACAATGATATTAGCGTCCACATTTAGACTAAAAACAGCTTTTATTGAAGGCAGTCTGCCAAATCGACAGCTTGTTCTACTATATGATGTAACAGTGTGGATAACTACCACCTCCACAGAAGATCAACACCTGTTACGTGTGAGTAACTGTTCTCATTACATTATTACTATTTCTGTCTGTTTAACGGATCGTTGGATATGTATTGATATGCATTTTTGACATCTGTGAAGGATGTATGCTGTCAAACATACACAAATATTAGCCAATCATATCATTGAGTGTTTACTTCCGAGTCTAAAATCCTCCACATCTTCTCAAATAGAGCATTCTGATGAGTGGAGTTATAAACAGGACAAAAATATATTATTAATTCAAAACTATGTTGTTTTTTTTTTTATTTAAAAATCTTGATAACATTATAAAGGGACCTAAGAGGCACAGAGACAGTTCATGAACCCTTTAAAAGACACAAGAAAAGTTGAACAAAGGTGGTTAAATGTGTGGAGTTTCTGCAGCACTAGCAGCACCAGACAGAGTTGCAAAAATAATGACTATTATCAAACAGGTTTCTCAAACAGACTCTTATACTGGAGTTGCATACTGAACTGGAATTAGATAAGCATTCTAACATTAAAAAAAAACACTTCTCATTGGATAAAGGCATCTGATTAATTCACCAGTGATACTGGTATCATGGGGCAGCTGTACCTAATATACTCCTCCTTGTTGTCCTGCGTGACGAGTTCATTTTCTCCATCGTTCTTCAGCTGGTGTGTTGTCACCTTGCCCAAAATCTCCATGTCCTGAGCGAAGTACAGCTCCACGCCACACTCTTCCAGATCGTTCTCTCTGTGAAAGCACATCAGCATCAGAGTCGTGTTTGTCACAGAACTGTTTTGATTGATGTTGAGTACAGTGAGTGCAGTCTGCAGTCTTGATACTCACTTGACCCACATGATGGAGTTGTAAAACTCAGGGTCGATGGACTCCAGGTCTTTCAGGGTGGGTTTCTTGTTAAGCATGCGCTTGTAGAACGGCAGAGTGAAGCCTGTGTCAATGAACTTCCCGTGATACAATGCCTGCAGAGAGACGATCACAGGTCAAAGGTCATAAAACACATAATAGTAGTTCAAGTCTTTTCTTCCCCTATTATGATATATGTCAGGATGATGGAGAAGAAGGGATTAAGACATGTTTGGTTATTAGACAACCTTTTGTCCAGTCTTTTCTTCATACACACTTGCATCCCATTGAATTAGAATGTCGTGGAAAAGTTCATTAATTTCAGTAATTCAACTCAAACTGTGAAACTTGTGTATTAAATAAAATAAATGTACACAGACTGAAGTAGTTTAAGTCTTTGGTTCTTTAATTTGTGTTCATTTTGGCTCACATTTACAAAAACCCACCAACAAATTAGAATACTTCATAAGACCAAAACATTTTTAGTTAATTGTTAGCCTTGTGGAGAGTATGTTTATTTACTATATATATATATATATATATATATATATATATATATATATATATATATATATATATATATATATATATATATATATATATATATATATATATATATTGAATTTTTCAGAACAACAAAGACAAACACTCAATATAAAAACAAAAAATTAATAATAATCTAGAGAAAAAATAAATAAATACAAAAACACCAGCACAAAATCCCTCACATAATGATAATATGTTATAAGTAACAGAACTTTATGTCATGATTCAGACATAGGACAAAGTCTTAGATCCAGTAAGCCTTAGGTCCAGTAAAGTAAAGTTGAGTAACCCCAAAACTTAGAAAATAAATGTGCGCTGCTAACGACAATAGCTGACAATGATAGTGCAGGGTGGGTGGACAGTCAGTCAATTGAGACTGCATCCAGCTGCAAAGATTTAACACGCTCGAAAAAGGGAAACCACATTTTTGAAAATTTAACCATGGAGACACGAAGGCAATGTTTATTTTTTTAAAATGTAACAAAAAATAAGGCATCTTTTATCCACAGAGTATGAGAATGAAGATGAGGACCCTTCCAGTTCATCAAAATACAACGTCTCGCTAGTAGTGTAAGAAAAGCTAACAACTCAGCAAAATGAGACGCCAAAGAGTAACCAGGAGGTAGAACTCCAAACAAGCCAATTAGTGGAGAGGATGGATATATTAACAGAAGTGATAGCTGAAAGCAAGTCAAAAACAGACTGTCCTAAATAGCTGGTCCTAAATGACACTTGTTGCAGCTTGGATCAATGTCAGGGAACATGCGGGCTAACTTACTTTTAGACCAGTGTACTCTGTGGACTACTTTACACTGTAAAACCCTGTGGCGAGCACAAACGGATGATGAGTGAACACGTTTCAAAATTGACTGATATGTCTCTGTCTCTCTCTCTATATTAAGATCCCTAACCCAAGTAATCCACAGACTGGGGTAACATGTGAGAAAGGTGTTATATACTGTGGATATGGCCCCTTTTTGATATGGATTGATATTTGATATGGTGAAATCAGCATCTTTGAAAAGCTGGTCAGCAGAAGAAAGCATGAAGTGCTCCAAAATATCTTGGTAAATGGGTGCAGTGACTTTGGTTTTCAAAAAACATAATGGACCAACACCAGCAGATGACATTACACCCCAAATCATCACAGACTGTGGAAACTTAACACTGGACTTCAAGCAACTTGGGCTATGAGCTTCTCCACCCTTTCTCTAGACTGTAGGACCTTGGTTTCCAAATGAAATACAAAACTTGCTCTCATCTGAAAAGAGGACTTTGGACCACTGGAAAACAGTCCAGTTCTTCTTCTCCTCAGCCCAGGTAAGATGTCTCTGAAGTTGTCTGTGGTTCAGTAAATCTCTTGACACGTCTGTGTGTTGTGGCTCTTGATGTCTTGACCCCAGCCTTAGTCCATTCCTTGTGAAGTTCACTCAGTTTCTTGAATCGATTTTGCTTGACAATCCTCATAAGGCTGCGTTTCTCTTGGTTGGTTGTGCATCTTTTTCTTCCACACTTTTTCCTTCCACTCAATTTTCTGTTAACATGCTTGGATACAGCACTCTGTGAACAGCCAGCTTCTTTGTCAACAAATGTTTGTGGCTTACCCTCCTTGTGAAGGGTGTCAATGATTGTCTTCTGGACAACTGTCAGATCAGTCTTCCCCATGATTGTGTAGCCTACTGAACCAAACTGAGAGACCATTTTGAACGTTCAGGAAACCTTTGCAGGTGTTATGAGTTAATTAGCTGATTGGTGTGTGACCATATTCTGATTTGTTGAGATAGTGATAGTGACTTAAACTACTTAATTGTACATACTAATTTCAAGAACAAATCCATGCATCAGCTAGGGACTCATCAATTGTTCAGTCATGTATAATTAACAGTTGATTTTCATCCAATCCAGTTCAGGACCAACTTTTTTTTTCTTGCAGCATGCAAGATTTCACACATATGCAGGATGAATCTGTTTCTACTGCTCCAAATACAGTATGACATCATGGCTGGAGGGTGAACTATTGGCTATTATAAGCATTCATGTCTTTTTAAATGTGTTTGCATTGTATCAAGTCCAATTTCAAGAGTCATTAGGGCAGTTCTGCTGTACTGTTGGTAGCCATTTTAAAGGTCACCATAAATAAATGTTTGTCACGATAACACAAACGATAACAGTTTAACCTTCAGTAAACGAAACCATAACATTTCCTTAGAAATGTTTCATTATTTTTTGTTATCTGTGTTATATAATACTTAAGATACTGAAAAAATCTAAAACTATAATGTTTTCTGACTGGAACAGGACTTGTATGCTTCTGAGTGCATCTGGACTATGATGCTAAACTCGTCTGTAATTTAAAAGTGTGAACATTTATGAGTATATTCAGTTCCATTTTCACATGGAATGGACCTTCCTTGTAAACCTCAGATTTGATTGTTAAATGTGTGTGTACTTATAAATTCCAATCATTCACAAATAATGTGTATATAAACATTCACAACACTGATGATTCTTGTCCCTTGAATTTGCCTCTAAGTAACATCATTCAATACTCAGTTTGCTTTTCTTAAATTCTCTTCTCTCTCACTCTATATAAAGACTTCAAAACACACAGAAATATGCTTTTGTGTTCTAAAGGTTCAGCAACAGTTTAATGTAACAGCACAGAGCTGTGGGAATGATCTCCAAAAAAATCACAGGCACCCCGAGTCACACAGTCTGTTGCACAAAACAGGAGAAACACAAGGGCTGAGGAAAAAAAATGTAACACACAGCATAGAGAATCTATAAGATAATCTGTACTGCTCCTGAAGGGCGTGCGAGGGACTGCTTGTGTTCAGTCCAGATCTCAATATAAGACCAGTCACTATATCAAAACACAATGATTTCACTCACACACACACACGCAGAGCACAGTTTATTTTAATGCCGAGAGAAGCTACTAGTCTTAAGGTGGTCTCACCATGGCAATGAAGCGGCCGATGAAGCGGAAGTATGTCAGGTGGTCAGGGTTGATGGAAGAAGCAGGGTTAATCTGCAGACAGTAGTTGTTTTTACCGGCATACTCAAACAGACAGTACATGGGGTTCAACACCTCATGAGACAGCAGGAAAAACCACTCCCTACAGACAGAGATACAGAACATTACGTTAGTAACATCACATTACCAGCTAAAGGTATTCCCATATACTCTACTACCGTATAAACAGTGTTGGCAAATTTAATAAAAACATTCTTTGAAAACTTCCAAATCAGTATGTAGTTTATTACTAGAAATCAGGAATGATTTAGAAAGTAATCAACAGATGTTTACAGTAAAGGGAACAGGGCCTGTTTCTTTAGAAAGACACAACTACTTAAGAGAGTAATGGGAAAGAACAGCAAAGGAAATACCAATCCAGAAATATTTAATTATTTATTTACATTGTAGTTAAAAATTTCTCTTCATTTATTTTCATTAATATTATTTCTCACATTTTAAAAACGATGAAATAACCCACGTGCACCTCTACATACTCTGTGCATTCTGTCAATCAACTTCATGAGATGCATCCTGGGACGCTTTTAATACACAGTATGTTATGTTAATATCTATGTGTGCTGGACACATTTTGGCTGCCTTTCCTTCACTTTTCACTCCAACTCATTCATTAAAAAACTGTTATGTTTTTACCAATTTCAGTTTTGTAAAGAAAGGCACAATCATTCACAATCATTCAATCAAGTGGTTCACAATCAACTCTGTGAGCCACTTGTGAGTGACGCTAACAAAACCAGATGAAAAAAATGTACAGAGAAAACAACACAAAACACAAAAGCAGTCATAAACAGCTCGGGTATATTTGTAGCTATAGCCAACAATACATTGTATGGGTCAAAAGGTCAAAATTAGATTTTTTTTCTTTTATGCAAAAAATCATTAGGATATTAAGTAAAGATTATATTCCACAAAGATATTTTGTAAATTTCCTACCATAAAAATATCAAAACGTAATTTTTGATTAGTAATGTGCATTGCTAAGAAATTCATCTGGGCAACTTTAAAGATGATTTTCTTAATATTTAGATTATTATTTTTTTTTTTGCTCCCTCAGATTCCAGATTTTCAAATAGTTGCATCTCATCCAAATATTGTCCTCCTAACAAGCCATACATCAATGGAAAGATGATTTATTCACAATTCATCTGTATAAATCTCAATTTCAAAAAATTGACCCATATGACTGGTTTTGTGGTCCAGGGTCACAAGTGAACATTTTGTAGAATACAATGATTAAAAATGAAAACCAAATGAAACACTATTTGATGGACAGCACTCACTTCTACTTATACAAATTAAAGAAATTCCCAGACAGGAAAATGCCACCTAAAGTGAAGTTTCAGCTTATTTTGTGAGTAAAAAACAGTGTAGGTGCAACATAAAGGGATGAAGATGAAGACAGCACAAACACACACATTAAATCATACGCAGTACAACACAACCCAAGCCCTGACCTTTGACCCCAGGGGTGTTTGGATAGAAGCTTTAGGGACAAAGGATGATTGGAGGTGGGGTGGTTTGGTGGACGCAGACACCTCCAGACATCCGGTCCGTGGTTCTACCCTGTGGTAGAACAGCATGACGTAACCTACCATAGGGTAAAACCACTGACAGGACACAGGAGACAGACACAGACACAGGAAGACAACTACGAGGTCCAGACACCACAGCAGAGGTACACCACAGCCTCCCCAAACCAGAAACACTGACGAACAGAGAGACGCCACAGCTCAAACTGAACTTACCTGGCTATTCCTCCGTAATCCAGTCCCTCCTCTCCTCTCATGATGATGTAGAGTCTCCGGCGGAGGTCATACGGCTTCATGTTCATGATCTGAGATGATAAACACCACACCATTCATATAAAAGCTTTGAAAGTGATTTGGAGGTGTGACCTTCGCTGTTCTCATAGAATTAGAATGATTCTGAAAACGTAGTTCTCATCCTGGCCTGAAATGAAGACGCACCTGTTGAAATGAGTCCTCAAAGAGAGTCTGTCGGGACACAGAAATCTTCACGTGACTGGGCAGCGCGTTGGACTGCGCAGAGAGAGAAGAAATAGCAGGTCATACATGAACTTGCTGATGCTAAGTGACAAAAATCAAGACCCAGAGCGATCTGAACAACTCACATGACACAAGAAGCGGAACTGGTGATATTTCCACCTGAAGCTGCGGTCGTACGCACCCGGAGATCCACCCTGTCTTGAGCTAAACAGCAAACAAAGCACTATGAGATCTTTCAGATGTCCTTTATTCCATGAGTGAGGTGCCTCAGACGTGACAACATGAGCCATGAAGACTGGACAAACTCTACCAGCGGCAGAATAACGTCACCGCTTCCATAAACAGGTCAAAATGACACATCAGTGAAGATTCAGATCAGAGAACGATCTGTAATTTACAGCTCGTCTTTTGTCCAAAGCGACTTACAGATGAGGACAATGGAAGCAATCAAAAACAACAAAAGAGCAATGATACGCAAGTGCTAGGACAAGTCTCCGTTAGCCTAACGTAGTACACGTAGCTAGTGTTTTATTTTCCAGTTTTATTATATAATAAACAAAAAGAAAACAGATAGAATAGAAAACAATAGAGAAAGCTAGTGTCCAAGGCCTTTTTTTGCCTTTGTTAATTGTGTAATACATAACAAGAAAACAAATAGATAGAATACAAAATATTAGAGAAGCTAGTGTTTTATTTTCAATCTTGTGTTGAGCTGCACAGCTGTGCTAACAAGCACACGACAGATCAGTTTAGAAAGAGGAAACTCTGAGGAATGAGACAACAACAACAAGAGATGTATGAGAGAAACAAGGAAAGGAAATAAATAACTAATATTCTGTGAGAGGATATCAAATATAAACAACTTATACATGACCAGTCAAAAGTGAATAATTAGGATTAATGTTTTTAATGAAGTCTCTCCTTCTCACCAAAGCTGCATTTATTTGATCAAGAATACACTACAACAGAAATATTGTGAAATATTATTACAATTCAAAAAGAAATTATTTCTATTTTAAAACAATGTATTGCTGTAATGGCAAAGTTGAATTTTTGCTGAGTTGTTCATGTCATATGATCCTTCAGAAATCCTTATAATATCACTATTATTGTAAATGTAAAATCAGGTTGTTTTTTTGTTTTGGTTCTTTTGGCTGCTTAATGTTTTTGTGGAAACACTGACACAGTTCAGGAGAACAGCATTTATTTGAAGTAGAAATATTTTGTAACATTATAGATGTCTTTACTGTCACTTTAAGTCAATTAAATGTATTTTAATCTCATTTATTTCCTTTTTTTGTAAACGCAAACAGTTCTTGAGCAGCAAATCAGCATATAAGAATGATTTCTGAAGGATCATGTGACACTGAAAATGAAATAAAAATTCAGCTTTGCATCAAAGGAATAAATTACAACGTAATATATTTTAAAATAGAATAGTTGTTTTAAATTATACAAATATTTCACAATTTTACTGTATTTACTTTATATATGATCAAATAAATGCAGCCATGGTGTGCATAAGATCAAAAAACATGTAAAATCATAATTATTCCAAACTGGGAATAATGACCGGTAGAGTATGTATAGTTTATATATATGAAATTGAATCTTTATGAATCATACACCTACACTGCATGGACCACCTGCTGTCTAGATACTGATAAACCCATGAGAGAGGCTTCGAACCGTCCACAAACTGGAGAGCTGCTGTGAACCTGTTTCATCAGGTGCTTGATCTACAGTATCTGTCTCCGGCCTACACAAACAATCAGAGCATGCAGTCTGAACTATAGCGTGTGTGAGCTTTACCCTGACTCAAAGCCTGGCCGGGGGTCTTTAAAGGTGGTGGTGCGAGAATTGTGGTCCACAAAGTATCGCACCCCCTCTGCTGTGTACTTCATCTCCCAGCCGGGCGGCAGGGGCGGCTCCTGGATCATCCTGCAAACGGAGGAGGGCAGTGAGAGCAGCGCACCCTGCTAGACGCTTAACACTACATTACATGACGTGCTGCAGGAAAATCTGAGACGCAATGAACAAATAAACAATGTAAAAATAAAAATGAGCAAACAAAGAATGTTTTGCAGCTTCAGAGGATGAGTTGTGGTATTCGTTTAGTTTGAGCAGACAGCTACCTTAAACATCGCGCAGTTTTACACATTAGGTTTGCTGCGATAGTCGCAACACCGGTTACATCACTCATTTTGTTCGGTTAGAGAACAGAGGACACAATTAATGCAGTGTGCATAGATCAGCAGCACAAGTCAGATTTCTTTTATCTCATGAGGAGGGTGAGATAAAAAAAGACAAGACGATAGCGGAAGATTTAGCTTCGAAACTAAATGCAAAAGCACCTACATTTATTCTGGATGTCGTTAAACCCGTTGACTTCAGCCATTTATCTAAGATGATGGATATTCCACCGCGCTTGCTGATTTTCTCTTCTTTTCTCATATTTATACTTTGTGTAGGTTTATATGTTACTTCTAGTAGTCAAACTATTAATCGCGCTTTATAGCATCCAAAGGAAAAGTTTTTGTTTACATAATATACTGTATTTGTGTGTATTGTATAGATAGATAGATAGATAGATACAAATATAAACACACACACACATATTAGAAAAAGTAGGTTGTTTCTATATTAAATATATTTATAATATAAATTAAATCAATATGAATAATATAGACAAATATTTCATAACATACTGTGTGTATTTATATACACAATACATGTACACATACTGTAACACACATATTATGCAAACAAAAACTTTTATTTTGGATGTGATTAATCGTTTGACAGCACTACTTATTTTATGTACTGTTTTGTTGTTGTTCATTTTATCAATTGATGCAGAATTGCAGCTAAATGCGCACAGTGTTTACAAGCTATTAAAAAGAGAAGAAAAGCCAGGGAAAGAGGGAAAGCTAACGAACTATCCCTTCCCTCCCCAGGTGATACTGCTATTACTGGTGTCCTCACATGATGATTCTCTGGTGGGAAAACTTCCTCACCGTCACAACCCTACTAGGAATAAAAAGTGTGTACACACTGCATGGCAAAAAAACTCCCTCTTAGACAGGAAGTGACCCTCTGACTGACATGTAAAGCCGACTAGATCCAGTGACTAGATTCTGACTCCCTCAGAAGCGCTTATTTTGACAGTAACCAGGACTTAGTTTCCTAGTGGGCGGTGAACACACATCCTGGGCCAATAGGCCCATCAGCCAATCAGATTAAAGCTGACAATTTTAGCCAACTCTCGCCTGCTTTTCTGTCAAGTTGCACTGCAGCTGTTTTTGGCACATTACATGGCATGACATTATTCAGCGCCAGTTGGAAATTGAATCACCTACTGCATGTAGCTTTGCATTGTTGCCAACTATATTTTCAAAAGTGCACTGGAGCACAATTATGAACAGCTTCATAATTCATAACTTCGCACTTTCAAAGTAGCTTCCCCAACATTGGATAATTGCCGCAGAACATTCTGCAGATCATATGCTATGGACCGCATGGGTCATGTGACTGCAGGACG
Source organism: Carassius auratus (assembly GCF_003368295.1). Taxonomy (NCBI): domain Eukaryota; kingdom Metazoa; phylum Chordata; class Actinopteri; order Cypriniformes; family Cyprinidae; genus Carassius; species Carassius auratus. Next base: position 21,891,638 of record NC_039267.1, read on the forward strand.
TGATTACCCTTGGGTTCGAGGATCCTCCCACTGCGTCGTTCGTGTGTTGTGATTGACATAGTACACTCTTCCATTGTCCTGACGTTTCTCTGAGGGAAAGAAATTACATTTAGGAAACATTTTATCGGGTTTTAAATATAATTAACTAATTTTAACTAATGAAAGTAAATTATATATAAAAATAAATGACATTTTACTATAAGTTGTTTAAGTCAAAGCCCAAGACAAATATTTTTTTTGCACACAATGGTTATGCAATAAATATGCATTAAATGAAAGTCAAGTTTTTATTGGGTGAAGACATAACAAGCACATTTTCAGCATTCATATTAAACTGGTCATTAAAGGAACTGTTTGCCCCAAAATAATCAATCGCTGTCATTTGCTCATAACAACACATACAGTCAGACCAAAATGTATTCAGATATTATTTGTCACATTATCATAGTTTATTCACTGTAGTTTAGAAAATGGTAATGAAATATGAGAAGAACTCAGAGTGGAACTGTGTCAAAAGCTAATTCTTCTTGATAATGTCAGATAGATTTAAGTAGAAAGGTGTGTAATGAATTATGTTGAACAGCTGCCAGTACACAATTAGATAATACTAATTAAGCTCAACCAATTACCAAGCATTGCTTAATTCTGTTCAGACTGTGGTGTAAAAAGGTTGCATTAGCAAATTAAAAACACTTGCAAGACATGCTCAGGTCAAAGCGTCCGAATCATTTTTCGTCCCAAATTTTACTAGTAGTCCACTGTATGAAGAGTGTTTGGGTATAATGTCACAGTTTGCTTTATCTTGCTATCTTCACTGACATAAATTAACTATAGTGTACTGCACCCACTAGGAAAAGAAAATCTAAAATTATATCTGGTGTCTGAATCATTTTTGGTTTGACTGTATAATTATTATGTTATTTGTTTTTCTTTTCAACAAATTTACTGTAGTGCTCTTTTCCTAATTTATCTTGTTATTCACCTTTTTCTTCCCTATTTGGACGGATTGGGATTTTTTTCTCTCTAAAGGCTGACGATAGTGTCAAATCTGAAAACTGACGAGTCAGTGCGGCATCTCACCAGCATAACTTCTCCAGTTTCAGTTTTCAGATTTTCAATTGGGTGTAACAGACAGAAAGAAAACTTAACGTGGTAAAAACTGAAAAAGTAAAGAGTAAATCTGCTGGCCTTTTACTTTTCCACAGAAAAACCCCCTCATTCCCTCCACGACTAACATCTTGTTTTCATTAGGAGTAGTTTGAGGAGCACACAGTAGCCCTCACATTACTGCTCACACAACACCCTCTTTTACAGACCCCCCCCCCCCCCAGCATAGCAGAGGTTTCCCAGCCCAATTTCACAATGTTACATCGCTGAACTCAAGAGAAATCCTTCACCATATTTAACAGAAAGACCGCTCTCTCTCTAACCAATATTTGTTATGTTTTCATATGGAAACACACACAGTTTTAATTTTAAGCAACCGATGAAAAATATTAAGGTGTGGTTTTAAATAGTTCACAGTAGAAACACACTTTTAATAATTATTACATACATGCCTGCTTTTACTGAAACACAAAATGTTCTGTGCTTTTGACCAACCCATGTCCTACACCTTTCATATCACTCCACAGCCCCAAGCAATAATTTCAACTCCAAACTATACTTCATGGCTATTTCTGTATTAGGACATTGATCAGGCAGGTTCTGCTTCACTTTGGGGTCCTGATCATCCTGTGTAGGTTAATTTTTCAGCTGAGTGCATGTTAAAGTTGCATGAGCTAAATAAATGGTTGCTAATTTATTTTCATCTCTGTTTTGGCCTATATTCAACTGCTATTAACCACGCGGTTTCGGCCGGGTGCTACATTTATTTTAGAGACGCACCAAAATCTACTACACATCCATAGATGATGCGGTACTAAAGTTACAAATATTGAAGTAGAAGAGCATGAATGTTTCAGCCAACTTTGGCCTACCCGTTTACAGGCCACTGTCTACTCCTGAAGCTCACAGTGACCTCATTGAAGACACCTGACCTGAAGATAAAGCGTGAAGGAGGACTTACCCCAGCCTGGAGGAAGAGCCCCGAGCGGGTCATTCTCCACCGCAGCTCCAGACGACTGTGAGAGACAAACAGAGACACACACTCTAGTTAGGACTCGCTTTCTCAAGCTTTTCAGCAGAACCCACAGAAACCTGCTCAAATATACTACCGACCCAAAAAGCAGCAGGACCATACAAGCTCCAGCCGCACTGCAATAAACCCAGCAGCTCACAGAGTTTGTCTCACGCTCTCAGAACGAAGGTGTTGGAGAGCCTAGCCAGTGCCGTCCAAATACTACATGCCTGCTATGGGCAGAGAGCACACACACACACACACACACTGTGTTCCAATGATCTCACTGGCTGTCTCCATCCGCCCAATCCCGACCCCACCCATGCCTCCATCCTCTTCTAGTGGAGCTGTGAAAGTACACAGGGAGGCGTGATGTCTGAGCGGACTGAAGTGAACATTCATGGGCGCTCCAGATGGCCCAGCCCCCCACCGGACAAAAGCACCTTTATTCCCCCACCATTGCTGTGTTTACTCTGTGCGCACGTGTGTGTGTGTGTGTGTGTGTGTGTGGTGCACGGAAGTTTAATTTTTTATCCGCCCAGTGCGTGTGCTTTAGAGGGGCATAACTATATATATATCAAAAGCAAGTCAAAAGCAAACTGAAAAAAGTTGTTTTTCTTAAAGATGACATTACAAAGCAAAATGAACAGCGCACTTTTTGAACCACAGGCTAAATTAATCTATTTTAGTCCATGCTGGAATATAACTATACCTTCAGAAAAGTAACAGGATTGACATAATGAAACCTTGTGCTTTTTTTGCGAGAAAATTTAATGCACAGAATTTCACAAATGTGACCCTGGATCACAAAAGCAGTCATAAGTAGCATGGGTAATAATATGCATTGCTAAAAACTTTATTTGAACATCTTTAAAGGTAATTTTCTTAATATTTAGATTTTTTTGCACCCTCAGATAGTTGCATCTCAACCAAATAGTGTCCTATCCTAACAAACCATACATCAATAGAAATATTATTTATGCAGCTTTTGGATGATGTGTAAATTTAAAAAGAATGGACCCTTATGACTGGTTTTGGTCCAGGTTCAAAAATACACTTATCAATGACCGATTTTATATAAACAAACTTATGAATTTATATAAAACAAAAAATGCATTTAAAAATCAATCCCAATTAAATGTTGACGAAAATTAGGTTCCAGGAAGTAACTTCTTGTACTTAATCAAGTCTTAATTATCTGCATATACTTTTGATCAATTTATATAATGTAATTCTATTTTTTCTCATCCACTATGCTTGTTATTGAAAGGTGAAGTATGTAATTTCTGCAACAAGTGCCATTAAATGGAAAAATTAAATAAAACCTGGCTTTCATAAGCATCTGTCCCATCAAGCAGGTAACACTGCCCCAAACTCACACCACTGGTCATTGGAGAGTCACAGAAACACAGTACTTATACATTTAAGGTAACTAACCCATAAAGGCTTTATTATAGTTGTCTCTGCATATGTAGCTTGCATAAGAGGAAGTATTTTAACATCTAATCACTTTTAAAGGAAGTGTTTAAAGTTGTAGGAAGAAAAATAAAGATTCTCTCCATCAAAAAAAACCAAAACAAAAAAAGCACTAAAACGCAATGACGCACTGAAGACCATGAGTGTTTGCCATTTTCCTATGGGCCTTAATCTTAAATTCAAGAGGCGTTCCTGTGGTTGCAGCCAAGTGCTCTGACTGAGCAAACTTTAAACTGGCATCTCACAATGGCCATTTTACCATAGTTGTGTCCTTTTTCCGTTAAGCCATTATATCAGTGGTGTTCGTGGACTGTATCTGATATCTCACGTCTTCATTTATGAAGCATTAGCAGCTGTATGCCTAGCTGGGCTAAAGATGGTCAAAAATGAGGGGGTGTTAAAACTAGCATGTGTGTCAGCATGCCCCACCCTCAGCAGTTTCTATGACTAAAAAAGGTAGAAAAAAGTAAGAAAACCATGACATCATCTTTACTCCCTCCACAGAGCCATTAGACCCAAACCAAGCCTCAAAGAAACAGAGAGAAGGAGAGAAAAATAAAGGCATAGAGAGAGAGGATGAACCAAGAAGAGTAGAAGACTCAATTGTCCTTATAACTGGCCACAGAATTAAAACTTTCCTTCTCTTAAAGGAACAGTTCATGCCAGAAGGAATTCTGACATCAGTCAGGACTAGGGTTGAGAACCGGGAACCGGTTCCTATTCAGATCCAGTTCTGTTTTTTTTAAAAGAACCGGAACCGTGACCAATTTCTAAGTTTTGGTTCTGAAAACAGTTCTGGTTTTCCAAATAAGAGACCGAATAACAAAAATGCCATCCTCCCTCTTTAATTACTGAGCACATTCCATTACAATGACACGCACTCCACAGACTCGCCGCGCCGCATAGTGTCTTTAACTGCCGAACACGTTTCCCACGAATGTACGTGCACTCGTGCCTTTGATAACTGTGCACGTGATTTTGTCTGACGGTACATGTACCCTCATCGCGCAGCACCTGCCTCCACTGAATTACACTGTATTTGTCCCATGTTGTCATTAATATACATAATGACTTTAACTTGGACCACTAAATAAATAGACTGCTATTGTTATGGAAGTATGAGGGATAGATTATTTAGTGTACAGGTAATTTCAAGAGTGATATTTAAAATATTTATTTTCACGCATTTTAAATGTTTGAAAATGTGGAAACCATTCATTGCATCACTGTGAAGAGAGAACTGAAGATGAACACCGAGTCGAGCCATATAACGAACAACAGACTAACTCATTCTCAAGTCAAGAACCATTTCTGTCAGACGCGTCCTATTCGAGAACCGAGGAGTTGATGATACTGCGCATGTGTGATTCAGCGTGAAGCAGAGCGACACACAGAGCGTCTGAACTGAACTGATTCTTTTGGAGATTGATTCTGAACTGATTCTGTGCTAGTGTTATGGGTGCGGGTAAACCTAAGGCTTGAATCAAGGGCAATCATCGCCAATGACGCCATTACGCCGAGCGCAAAAGAACCGGTGAACCGTTTTCTTCAACCGGTTTATTGAATCGAACTGTCCCAAAGAACTACTGGTGATCCGAACACCGATGCAACCGGTTCTTGACTCGTGAACGAGCCAATCTTTTGTTCGTTATCTGGCTCGGCTCGGTGTTCATCTTCACAGCAGTTCAGTCATTGCACTGTTTGAGTAAATGAATTACTCCAGGATATTGGTTTGTTTGAACTTAGAGGGAGTGTCAGACACATTAAAAAAGTTAACAGCTTAAGTCATTTGTGGATTAATGTGTATTGGAGATGCGAACCGTTTAAAACGATTCAGTTTGATTTGGTGAACTGAATGATTCGTCCGCGAACCGGATATCCAGACTGCTTTGATTTGAACTCTCTCTCACAACAGACAAGGAGGAGAAGACAATGCTGAATAAAGTCGTCGTTTTTGCTATTTTTGGACCAAAAAGTATTTTTGATGCTTCAAAAAATTCTAACTGACCCTCTGATGTCACATGGACTACTTTGATGATGTTTTTCTTACCTTTCTGGACATGGACAGTATACCGTACACACAGCTTCAATGGAGGCACTGAGAGATAAACGGACGTCTTACGGTTTGGAACAACGTGAGGGTGAGTTATTAATGACATAATTTTGCTATCTGGGTGCACTAACCCTTTAAATTAAACTAAGCTGAATAATTACACTATTGTCTTTTTAGAGCTGTTTTACAGCTGCAATTGTATTCGTGTCAATTTAAGAACTTTGTATTATTAATACTGTTATTTTCTTGTTTATTGTGTGAAGCTGCTTTGAAACAATCTGTATTGTATAAAACGCAATATAAATAAATGACATGACTTACTTAGTTCAACAACACGCCAACTGTTCAGCTGACAAAATATCATTCCAAAAATCTTTTAGTTGATAAAAGCTCCATAAAAAATTTATAAAATTGCGTGTTTAACATGATCTTGTAACTCGTACAGGATACGTACCATTTATAAAAGCTAAAGTCTATCCATCACAGCCTTGTTTTCATCCCAGTATATGGTGTCTACACTGCTGATTTTTTTATGTTCATCAAGGCTTTATCTATTTGATTAAAAATACAGAAAAAAAATCATTTTGTGAAATATTATTGCACTTTAAAAAAAGTTTTCTATTTTAATATACTTTAAAATGTATTTATTCCCATGAAGCAAAGCTGTATTTTCAGCATCATCACTCCAGTCTTCAGTGTCACATGATCTTCAGACACCATTCTAATATACTGATTTATTATCAATATTGGAAACCGTTCAAAAATATAACTGAATATTAAGAAAATATTAAGCACTGCAACATATTTTTTGGGACCTGTGATACTTTTTTCAGGATGCTTTGATAAATAAATTAAAAAGAACAGTGTTTATTCCCCCAAATATTTTTTTTTTTTTTACAATATACACTTCTATTCAAAAGTTTGAAGTCAATGTTTAGACATTTATTAAAGACAAAAGTAAAGACTTTTATAGAATATTTAGGGCTCTATGAGAGAAAAAAAATATATAAAAAATTAGTTTTCAGTAATTATTTAAGAACAGTGAGAGAGTTTTTTTTATTTTTGCTTGGGCCGGAAGTGGCTGTTAATGTTACACTCTCTGGAGATCCTAATGAGCTGTAGTTAGCACACAAAAAGCCCAGTGTGTGTTGTGCGACATAAGCGAAGGCCCATAGAGAGAGCTGTGTTGTGTCAATGGCAGCATCCTGTGCTCTCAAACTATTGCAGCAGGCATGTAATGTGGGAATCAGCTGTCACATTTCACACTCATGGGAGAATTAAACCAAAGGTCTCTTAAACAAATGCAGCAAACTATCATATAAACTTCATAACAAGATGATTTACTGGCAAATGTACACTGCAAGAATGGCACAGAAAGCTGCATTTACCGTATTTTCCACACTATAAGGCACACCGGATTATAAGGCGCACCTTCAGTGAATGGTCTATTTTAGAAGTGTTTTCATATATAGGGCGCACCGGATTATAAGGCGCATAGAATAGAAGATACTGCAGTCAAACGTTTGACTGGGTTTGCGTTATGCATCCACTAGATGGAGCTGTGCTAAAGGGAATGTCAACATTTGATCCATATATAAAGCGCTCCGGATTATAAGGCGCACTGCCATTTTTTAGCAAAAAAGCTTGACATGTCAACTTTTAAACTAAACAAGTGCTGCCGAAAACAAATATTCTGTGATAAAGTAATCCATATGAAAACGACGTGATGTACGTTTTTCACGTCTCTGTTCATTATCTTCTAATACGACCACGTGCCCGCGATGAATGCGCTATTCAGATTATAATGTTTTACTGAAGCATGCGGCTAATTTAATTACTAAAACATTACATGACTGAAGTGTTTACTCGTGGTCCATCGATAATTTAGAATTTGGCCTTTGGATTTAACTTTGTTAATGCATTTAGCCATTTTTCAATTAACGGTTTTCTGGGGGACAAAACAGTTAAACTCATAAAAAAAATGTCTTTCCATTTGCTTTATATTGACATTATCTAAGTGCCATTAGTGATATATGGTGCTTTCAAGAAAGCTGTGAATTTGTTGTTCCTGGTTGTTGTTTTAGAAGTTATAAGCACTTCTATATAACATTGTAATTTCACTGATTAGCTATATTGCAGTGTATTTAAAATTTTTCTCATCATATTTTCGTTAACATTCTGAAGATTGAGATATTCTGGGATTTGGAGGTGTTAAAATGTTGTAACATGCATTTTTTTCTTTCATTTTGCTCAGAACAAATAAAAAAAAAAAAACACTAATCTACAGCACTTAAGACTTGACAAAAATCACACACACAACTGGCAAAAGGTATTACAGACAACACGGCGTAGTTCTCACACCAGAAGGGGAGTGACGAAAGTGTTGTGCTTCTTATCACATGTCCTTGATCACGGCAAGGTACCGACACGACTGATTGCTTAGTTAGTGAAGTAAATGCATAAATCACACCTCACAGGAACACACCGCACAGACTACAACCCACGGCAAACTAACACGTAAGTTCTGCGCATGCGTGAGAGGAATGAGATGTTCATATCAGTAGCTATCAATAGTATATATTTGTCATTCAAAAGGAGAAACTGAAACAAAGATATACGAGATAAACACAGATATACAAAATGTAAACAAAGCAGCGCTTGCTTACCCTTTTGAATATCAGTAACGCTGACAACTTTAACTTTTGCTGTAGTGTGTCAGTAGGAAATATCAGTTTACATTTACAAGCATTCATTTTTACAATGAATTGTAATAATCCAGTGAGGTTTTTGTCTGACAGCAGCCAGTGTTCCTCACCAGGGCCGTGCACAGACCTTTTGAGGGGCATGTGCTGAAACCGAAAAAGGGCACACCCTCCCTTTTTTTATATCAATTATATATATATTCTCTTTTTTAGCTATTCTGTTTGGTTTTATAAGCTAATTTGTATTATTTGGTTAACATGATTATGAATGACATTGAGAAGAGGGGAAGGTGAGCAATGAGTCAAGTATTTTTGACAAACTTTTTTGAAATATAATTTAAGTAATTATGTCCAACACTACGGTACAACTCAATTCCAGATTATAAGAAACTATAGCCATACCGTTACTATAACATATCCAACATGTATCAGCCTACCTGGCAAAAATTTGATACTTTGGTGGACCAGGGATGTTGGTCTCTTGAAGGTCTCTTATTCACTACACTTTCCCTAAAATAAGTCAGCAATGAAAAAATAAATAAAAATAGTGTGAAAAGTACAGTTGCAGTGAAAAACATTTCTGAAGGATCACGTGACACTGAAGAGTACTAACTGCAGTAATGATGCTGAAAATTCAGCTTTGATCAGAAAAATAAATTACATTTGAAAATATATTCAAATAGAAAACAGTTATTTAAAATTGTAAAAAATATTACACAATATTACTGTTTTTGCTGTATTTTGGATCAAATAAATGAAGCTTTGGAATTAATCATGAATTACATTCTGCATGCTAAAATATAAAGATTTCACAGAGATCTTCTGTAATTTTTATTTAGTTTCTACTACATTACTGTCGTAAACCATGTTTTACTACATTTTATACATGTAAGGACGAGCGGAGAGTATACCATAACATGATTAGCCTAAATGTTAATAAATTAAGTGTATCAGCGATCATAAATCAAAGAAGAAAATTTCTTAGAAATATATGT